>NC_041229.1:4905675-4912236 GCF_002837175.3 Physeter macrocephalus
GGAAGATCCCACATGCCGCGGAGCGGCTGGGCCCGTGGGCCATGGCCGCTGAGCCTGCGCGTCCGGAGCCTGTGCTCCGCAACGGGAGGGACCACAGCAGTGAGAGGCCCGCGTACAAAAAAAAAAAAAAAAAAAAAAAAAAAAAATTATAGACACCCACAAAAATGCTGGGCTGCACTGGGAGCAACGTGAAATCACGCTAGCCTGGCAGATAGGGTTACGGTCCTTTCCATGCTGCCTAAAATGCCCTACCGCCCAAATGTGGTCATCACCCACCCTCTAGCCATCACCACTCCACAGCTCCCTCTGCCAAAGAACACACTGGAAATGGCATTGTCTTTCTCCTCCTGGCCATTCTGTTGTCTCCATACACCCACACCTGCTTTCAGCCATACCTCATAACCACTCACAGACAGAAAGCTTCCAGAACAGCTGTTGTTTAGTACAGAGACCGAATTAATCACTCCCACCTTCATGCACCCCCATCTTTTTGTGTCCTTATTCACCCTTACTTAATTCAAACCTTGGAGCAAGAGTTAATGTGTTTACCCATTTATTTCTCACTAGACTGCAAACTTCTTTAGGACAGAATTTAAAAGTGTATCTTCCTAGTGAAAACTCCATGCCTGACTTGAACTGATTTCACCTGGAATCAGAAGACTGGGGCTGGAGATGTGGTTCTGACACCTTTGGGCTCCGTGGCCTTGGTTAAACCATACTTCCAATCCTCTGCTTTCTCTTCTAAAAAATGACACTAATGATACTTCTCCCAAGCTTGCTGAAGGATCACATTGGATAATGGGTATAAGAAAGTTTTTAAACAATGAAGAACTATACCCAAAAAGGCAGCAATTGTTTCCAGCAGTCAAAAAGCATTAACTTTCCAAATTTTAGAGATGCCTCTATTCACTAAGAAATCATACTCCTGCTTCCTGGGCTAACATAAACCAACCCTTTGTCTCGTCCCTTATCCTTCAAAATTTCTAGTTAAGGTCCTATTGTCACAGGGACAGAGGCTACACAAAGCTGACCAGGAGAAATCTTCTAGTTCACTGTCACCATCATCTGTGAACTCTACCAAGCAGCTACTCAGCTCTGTGCTAACTGCTAGAGACCGGGAAGAGAAGCGATTCCTCATCTCTGTCCTCAGAAGCTAGTTACCGCACTGGAGACATGAGACATTACAATAAAAGGTAAATAAGAAAACAAAGAAGTTTTTGTGTGGCAAATGCAGAGTGGCAGAAGACCTACAGGAATTCAGGATGGATTGCTGCACTCCAGAGCGTACAGTGCCTGGTTGTGAAAAGAGGAGCTGGGGTTCTTCGGGAAAAGGAAGAACCCACAGGACCGGGAGAAACACTAGATTGCGGTGGGAGAGGAGGGCAGACACATAGAAGGTGCCAGAGGACTCAAGACTCCAGCAGTGTAAGCTGGGACGAAGTGAGAGAGTGGCATGGACTTATATACACTACCAAACGTAGGGTGGATAGCTAGTGGGAAGCAGCCGCATAGCACAGGGAGATCAGCTCGGTGCTTTGTGACCACCTAGAGGGGTGGGATAGGGAGGGTGGAAGGGAGGGAGACGCAAGAGGGAGGAAGATGCGGGGATATATGTATATGTATAGCTGATTCACTTTGTTATAAAGCAGAAACTAACATACCATTGTAAAGCAATTATACTCCAATAAAGATGTTTAAAAAAAAAAAAAAAAGACCCCAGCGGTAACTGCTGAGATCAGAGCACCTCTTCCTCTGCCCAGTGACAATGTTTGGGTAGAAAAGATAAGGCTCGCAGAGGCTTATTTAGTTTGCAGTAAAACCAGACACTGAAGTGATGATTCCTGGCAGGCCTGGACGGTCACAAACTAGGGTTCCCCGAAGGACTCTGAGATGGGTCTGTGGATTTTACACAGAACAAGAGTTGAAGGGTTGAAAGTAGAGTTTGTCTCCCAAGAAGAAAGACTTAAGACCAACAGAGGATGAAAGACTGGGTCTTGGGGTACATCTTCATCAATGGAGCTGGAAAAGGAAATAAGACCAATAAACCAGGCAGACATTGTAGCCTAAGAAGCAAGTAGCAGAAGTAAGAGCTCAGGGTCAATGAAAATGGCCAGAGAATTTCAAGAAGGATACACTTTCAACAAGGTTACTCACGAGGAAATCTCTTGAGGTAAGTTTTGAAAATTTCCCCCCTTCTCTGATACTTCCAGACCTATCTTCATGGTATAGGAATCTCCACAAGGCAGGCTGGGAAAATGTGCGTTGTGCCAGGGCCCTGGGCGGTTTCGAGGAAAAGCCACAGGAGGTTACTTTCTGCGAGTGGCCCTGTGGGTCCCAGGCAAGCTCCCGATTACCCAGGAGGAGAAGCTCCACCAAACTCAGAACATCTCAGGCCAAAATGTAATTTTCTAAATTCAATTTAATTTCCCTTGTCTCCCTATGCATCCTAATCCTGGCTTAAATATATTCTCTATAGCTTGCCTTTGGTTGCAAAGAATTAGAAACAAAGTGGGATAAAAGAGAGTAAAATTCAATTAAGTTTAACAAATTATGGAACACCTAGTGCTGATACTATGCCAGGAACTGGGGATAAAACAGTACACAGGACAGACCAGGTCCTTGCCCAGCCCACCTGATGGACAGCAGACAGTTAAGGAAGAAGTAATTCAGCAAGAGGATTTAACCAAGTATAGGTGGTGAGGATCCACCTGAAAGAGTGTCATTTAAACTGAAGGATGACGTTAGCTGAGATTCTAATCAGAGAATAAAAAGAAACAGGTGAAAGTCTACAAATTTGCCAAATACTGTGAAAAGAAATTTATTTGTTTTTTTATAAATTTATTTATTTACTTATTTATCTATCTATCTACCTATCTTGGTTGCATTAGGTCTTCGTTGCTGCGCGCGGTTTTCTCTAGTCGCGGGGAGCGGGGGCTACTCGTTACGGTGCGTGGGCTTCTCATTGCGGTGGCTTCTCTTGTTGCGGAGCACGGGCTCTAGGTGTGCGGACTTCAGTAGTTGTGACACATGGGCTCAGTAGTTGTGGTTCATGGGCTCTAGAGCGTAGGCTCAGTAGTTGTGGTGCATGGGCTTAGTTGCTCCGCAGCATGTGGGATCCTCCCGAACCAGGGCTGGAACCTGTGTCCCCTGCATTGGCAGGTGGATTCTGAACCACTGTGCCACCAGGGAAGTCCCAAAAAGAAATTTTTTTAAGCAAAACAAAAAACACAGGGTGAAAGGCATTTGGGCCTTACTGAAGAATATCTACAGACCTCTGATGTCGAAACTGGCTCTGCTGAGTGTGGATAAATGGGAAAATTCTCTGCTGGAATGTGAAGGCAGAACAGTAAACTGGAGGCCTCTCAAACAAACCAGTGTCTGGTAAGGCCCCCAAGTACTGTCAATGACCAGAATACCTCCCTCTGCTGTGATGACCAGCCTAATGCAGGCAGTTTCCATCAGGATGCCTCTATGTCATGCAGAGAGTCATGTGATTTCGATGGTTAAATCTCTTCTTCCTGGTACCCCACTATTTTCTTTAAAAAAAAAAAAATTATTTATTTATTTAGTTTTGGCTGCATTTGGTCTTCGTTGCTGCGCGCGGGCTTTCTCTACTTGCGGCGAGTGGGGAGCTACTCTTCGCTGTGGTGTGTGGGCTTCTCATTGCAGTGGCTTCTCTTGTGGCAGAGCACAGGCTCTAGGCACGCGGGCTTCAGTAGTTGTGGCACGTGGGCTCAGTAGTTGTGGCACATGGGCTTCAGTCGTTGTGGCACGTGGGCTCAGTAGTTGTGGCTCACGGGCTCTAGAGCGCAGGCTCAGTAGTTGTGGCGCACGGGCTTAGTTGCTCCGTGGCATGTGGGATCTTCCCGGACCAGGGCTCAAACCCGTGTCCCCTGTATTGGCAGGCGGATTCTTAACCACTGTGCCACCAAGGAAGTCCCCCCATTATTTTGTGATAAAAGTGTGCCCTTAAAACTTATGCAGATAACTCAGCCCAGGGACACAGAACTATGTTGCAAAATGGACTCAAACTCCGGAGGAATCTACTTATTGAAGATAGGAGGATGGAGCACTGTATTTGGGGGAAGGCTCTTGTTGGAGAGAATGAAAGAATTCCTCTCCTTTCTCTTTTACTCAAGGTGTTAAGATTGAATGGCAACCAGTGTACCCCCAAACAGTAGTGGGAAAATTATACAACAGACATCAATATTTATTTGTTTGAGTCTTGCTCTTGTAGGTAATAAGGGAAAACAGTAATAAGGAATAGTAGTAAGAATAATAACAGTAATAAGATTCTGCAGGGCTTCCCTGGTGGCGCAGTGGTTGGGAGGCCGCCTGCTGATGCAGGGGATGCGGGTTCGTGCCCTGGTCCGGGAAGATCCCACATGCCGCGGAGCGGCTGGGCCCGTGAGCCATGGCCGCTGAGCCTGCGCGTCTGGAGCCTGTGCTCCACAACGGGAGAGGCCACAACAGTGAGAGGCACGCATACCGCAAAAAAAAAAAAAAAAAAAAAGATTCTGCAACACAGTGAATGTGAAGCATGTGGACCATGGTACCCAACTGGCCAACCAGGACCAAAGGCAGTTGCTCCCTGCAGCAAGATGCTCCCTGCACTGAGCCACATCCTGTCTATTTAAGATCCAACTCTACCCTCAACAATGCCATTCAGCTTGCTTTAGCTTCAGTCCACAATGAGGTCTCTCTCTGAATTTTCCTCATCAGTAGATGGGGGGAGTTGGCTGGGTTTTAAGGTCCCTTTTGGTACCAAGATGCAATGACTTTATCAGCAATATCACACTCACACACAGTGAGTCTCTCTTACATTTCTCAACTCGATTGTAAAGTCTTTGTCTTATACTTCAGTTTCCCACAATGTACTTCCCATACTCTGCAAATGGTATCAACTAAACAAATATTAGCTGAATTTAACGAGTGAGCTAAGAGAAAGAGTATTAATGCCTGCCTGTATGTAAACCTCCTCAGTACTACTAAATCTTGTCAGTTCACAAGGGAGTAGAGTGATGAACTAATTACTCATCTGCTATCCTCTTGGGTAATCCAGATCGTAATTACAAAGGCAAAAGACTATCTTTGCATAGGTCTCACTATGCACAATTAAGACTCTGAGGCTATGTGATTTATAGCGAATGACACATTGAATAACAAAACAGAGAGATTATTTTTTTCTAACCCAGCCTTTGCTGGGATAAGGTGTTAAAGTCACACAGAAGGTCGGTGTCTGAACTGGGAGCAGAGCTCAAACCTCCAGAGGAAAGGACAAATGTGCTGTTCACGTCACTGTACTGCCTTTCTAGGCAAGAGCCACCAAAATGCTGAGTGAGTACTGTTTGGCCTCAGATACTTATTTTTCCTCATTTATGTGGTCTATTTCTTTTAACGGTTAACTCTTTCAGTCTGCAACCCAGTGTGAAAAGCACTCTGATTTAAATAATCTGAGAAGACGTGGTAAATATTAACCTTGGAAGTTTCTGGGCTTTTGCAATTTCTCTTTTGCAATTTCTCTCCTTTTCTCTCCAGCTTTACTGAGGCCTGACTGATAAATAAAAACTGTATATAATGAAGGTATACAACGTGCGATTTGATGCATATATATATACATACATTATGCAATGATGACTGCAATCCAGCTAATTAACACATCCATCACCTCACATAGTTACTTTTCGTGTGTGTGATAAGAACCCTTAAAATCTACTCTCGTAACAAATTTCAAGTTTACAATACAGTATTGTTGACTGGAGTCAGCATGCTGCACATTAGGTCTCCAGAACATATTCATCTTATAACTGAAAGTTTGCACCCTTGGACCAACATCTCCCCATTCACCCCCACTATCAGCTCCCCACAACCACTCTTCTGTTTCCATGAATCCTACGACTTTAGACTGCACCTATAACAGGAGGTCATGCAGTCTTTGTCTTGGCCTAACTTATTTCACTTCGCATGATGTCCTCCAGGTTCATCCATGCTGTCACAATGGCAGGATTTCCTTCCTTTTCTTTTCTTATTTTATTTTATTTATTTTTTTGGGGGGTGTATAGTTGTTTTACAATGTTGTGTTAGTTTCTACTGTACAGTGGAGTTCCCTGTGCTATACAGCAGGTTCTCATTAGTTGTCTATTTCATATATATTAGTGTATATATGTCAATCCCAATCTCCCAATTCATTCCACTCCCCCTTTCTCCCCTTGGTGTCCATACATTTGTTCTCTACGTCTGTGTCTCTACTTCTGCCTTGCAAACAGGTTCAACTGTACCATTTTTCTAGATTCCACATATAGGCGTTAATATGATATTTGTTTTTCTCTTTCTGACTTACTTCACTCTGTATGACAGTCTCTAGGTCCATCTACATCTCTACAGTGACCCCATTTCATTCCTTTACATGGCTGAGTAATATCCCATTGTATGTATGTGCCACATCTTCTTTATCCATTCATCTGTCGATGGACACTTAGGTTGCTTCCATGTCCTGGCTATTGTAAATAGAGCTGCAATGAACATTGGGGTACTTGTGTCTTTCTGAATTATGGTTTTCTC
>NC_041229.1:4912328-4913616 GCF_002837175.3 Physeter macrocephalus
GCATTTCTCTGATAATTAGTGATGTTGAGCATCTTTTCATGTGCCTCTTGGCCATCTGTATGTCTTCTTTGGAGAAATGTCTATTTAGGTCTTTTGTCCATTTTTTGATTGGGTTGTTTGTTTTTTTGATATTGAGCTGCATGAGCTGTTTGTATATTTTGGAGATTAATGCTTTGTCCGTTGATTCATTTGCAAATATTTTCTCCCATTCTGAGGGCTTTCTTTTTGTCCTGTTTATATGATTTCCTTCTTTTTCAAGGCTGAATAATATTCCACTGCATACAGAATAGTTATTTATTTATTTCACATTTCTTTTTCTATTTATCTGTCAGCAAACACTAAGGTTGTTTCCATGCCTTGGCTGTCATGAATAATGTTGCATTGAACATAAGGGTGCATTATTCTCTTCAAGATAGTGATTTTATTTCCTTTGGATATATACCCAGAAGAGGGACTGTCAGACCAGATGATAATTCTATTTTTAATTTTTTTAGGAACTTCCATACTTGTTTTCCATGATGGCTGGAATCGTGTGGTCCATTTTTTAGGAAGCTTGAGCATGTTAGAGATTAACAGCTAATAATCTGATATCTTACCAGCCAGTCTGGAAGTTTTTCCTAAATTGGACTAGTAGATGTTTAAGAGGGAAGGAGGAAGTAAGGGTAGACCTCTGACTATATTACAGCTCAATGGCCCACAACATTGGCATTGATTTGTTCATAAAAAAAATAATAACCCACCCTACAGTAAGGGTCTGAGAAAGGGTCAATCTCTCCAAAAGAAGAGAGGCTCAACAAGCTGCTAAGTCAATCTCATGTCCCTTAAATTCCACCCATAATCTCAAGGCAATGGACAGACAGAAGGGACAAAGGAAGGAAAGCTTATCACCATGGGCTAGACTTTGCACACACCATATCTCCTTTACTCCTCACAAAAATTATCCAATGACGAGGGCACATATCTGGAATCTGAACAGAAATCTCTTTGATTCATGGCCATGCTCATAATTATATCATGCTACCTTTCAAAATCCTAAAATACACCTTCCCAGGGACTTTCCTTGCTTGACATTCTAGTGTTCCAGACAGTTGATGTACATTCATGCACCATTCAAACCTTCTGCTTCTTCCAGGGTGTGCTTGTGACTCAGGTACTGGCGTTGGCTCACATGGCATAAAAATAGTAAGACCTTGGGCTTCCCTGGTGGCGCAGTGGTTGAGAATCCGCCTGCCGATGCAGAGGACACAGGTTCGTGCCCCGGTCCGGGAAGATCCCACATGCCGCGGAG
>NC_041229.1:4913713-4916357 GCF_002837175.3 Physeter macrocephalus
CGCCCGGAGCCTGTGCCCCGCAACAGGAGAGGCCACGACAGTGAGAGGCCCGCGTACCGCAAAAAAAAAAAAAAAAAAAAAAAAAAAAAAAAAAATAGTAAGACCTCATAATTTTCATGACTCAGCACCCTATTCCCCCTCCCCAGAAAAGACAGGCAAAGGATATAGTATTTTTGTTTCTTCTTAAATCACAGTAATTTTTTCCCAATAGAAAGCAACATGTTTCAACGTAGAAAATTTAAATCTACAGAAATATAGACACCAAAAAAGTTGTTAACACTCCCACGTACAGAAAAACCAGTGAAGCTCACAGATTCCTGAAAGATGTAGGAGGTCCTATTTGGAGAGGCTCTGCTTTGCCTGGAAGAAAGATGGCACCATGGCTTTAATCCAGCAAGAAAAAGAGGACAAAGAGTTGTGTTTCCTGCGGAACAGCTTGGGCTGAAACAAAGTATGAGTATGACATTCTGAAATCCATCTAACACAGAAATAATTGGCCTATTACCAAGACCAAAGACCTGAGCCAAGTCACACACATGGGCAAAGAACTCGAATTTGTAGCCAGATGCCCAGGTATTTTCTCATTTTCCATGAGCCATTTCCCCACTGACCATGTGAGAAGTAGAGAGGCATTTTTATAGAACTTGCAACTATTCCTAGAGATATATATCAATACTGCTTCTCCCAATAAGTCAAATTTATTTTCCCAGCTGGTAGCAAGTTAACAAATGCTGTGGAAAAGTTGTACAAACACAAATAAATACTTCCTCTCCTCACTAGGTTCTGAGCTCAGGATTATCGGTTCAAAAATTGTCATACTATTAACAGAAAAAAAAATAAGGTCAATAAAGAGCAGTGCAGAATTTTACCAAGATTACTTCAAAGCACAGATATTTTTTAAACTGAAGTAAATTTACAAAAGCACAGATTTTTAAAATAAGCGTATGTAATTCAATATCCCGAGATAAACCGCAATGGAAAAGAATATAAGAAAGAATATGTATATATGTATAACTGAATTGCTTTGCTGTACAGCAGAAATTAACACAACGTTGTAAATCCACTCTACTTCAATACAATAAGTAAATAAGGATGTACATTTTTTAAAATTAGGATCTTTTCTGCCTATTTAATAAGATGAACATTAGAACAAGATTTTGAAATGTAATCAGAAAATGGAAAATTATACAAATGTCAATGTAATAATTGATATATTTCACTTTAAATACATACTATTATAAACTGAAAAGGGCAATACACCTGTAGGCTGATAGTATCATCCGGCCGGGACCCCTGGGAAGGCACAGTCCTTCCCAGAACATCTCCCTTCCTGCTGTCAACACTACAGAACCCACACAAAGAGTAACTAACTACCAGCGCAGCCTCAGTGCGACTCTGCGGTAGGTCCACATCCCTCCAACAATCGGAAAGCATTCATCTCTGCTGTTCGGATTCAGCACAGAAGAGAGGATTTTTGACAAAAGCAACTTCTAGGCCCCAACGAGAAGAGCTTAACACACATTGTGTCCTGCAGGCATGAGCTCTCTTCGGGCCCAACCCCGCAGGCCCTGTACCCAGCACCCCTGAGTCCTTTTTTGAGGCCAGATCCTGCCTTCCCTCTCTCAGCATGCATCTGACAGCTGAGGTGAGGACTGCCTCAGGGAAGCATCTTCCCCGTCCAGGGAGCGGAGCTGAGAGTGAGTCAGAACGCAGCGGGGTCCGTCTCTGGTCCGCTGCGGCCACATCATTATCCCACCGCTCGGCAGAGGACCGGCAGATGGCAGGAGTGTGGTAATGTTGTTCAAAGTACAAGTAGAGACACTGGATGGGTGTACTCCTCGGACACTGCAAAAGCCTCCAAAAAGAGCCTCACACAGCAGCCAATCTACACCCCGCCAATATCGCAGTGGCAAGCATCCGTTCACAGAGGAGAGGAAGAACCGCAGTTGGTCTTCCATATTTTGAGGTCTATAGCGAAATTATTAGCGTCAGGTTCGAGCTGTCACTTTTCTAAGGCAGCCATTAAATACAAACAAGTGGTGACACTTGTTAACCCGCTCACTTACTGATTAGGGCACCTGGCCGGTCAGAGTTTAAGGGGGAAATAATCAGCCCCAACACGCCAACTCCAAGTACAGCTGATGGGCGCGACATTTCTTCTTATTCTTATCTAGCAAGGATCTATAGGATCCTTAGTTTCAAAAATCTCTGGGCATTATAGCCAAAGAGAATCCTTCAGAAACACTGAGGCAGCTCGTTTCTCCTGAGGAATTTCTGAAAACGTTCGTGTAGGGAGGGCCTGTCCTGACAAACTTCTCCATCCCCAGCACTGTTCTTTCTACTGTCCACACACTAACGTTTGCTGCTCTTTCTTAACCAGCTTTCCTACCTCCGCCCCTAGCCACACCCGACTGTCCCCACACCAGCGTCACCCTCCTGTCCAGGCTGGTAAACAATGTAGGACCCAGACACGGCATGACTCCCAAGCACTGAGAGACACGAAGACCAGCTCAGAGTCACACGTGAGGATTTAAAAAGCACCTCCAGGAGCTTCCCTGGTGGCACAGTGGTTGAGAGTCCGCCTGCCGATGCAGGGGACACGGGTTCGTGCCCCGGTCCGGGAAGATCCCACATGCCGCGGAGC
>NC_041229.1:4916682-4932407 GCF_002837175.3 Physeter macrocephalus
TCCGGAGCCTGTGCTCCGCAACGGGAGAGGCCACAACAGTGAGAGGCCCGCGTACCGCAAAAAAAAAAAAAAAAAAAAAAAGTAAAAAGCACCTCCAGCCTTACCGTCTGTGCCAGTCCTGGCTCTGAACCCACCTGCAGACCAAACGGAGTATCCACATGGAGGTCAGCCAGCCCAACTACTCCAATCCTTCCCACAGACAAAGATGAAACAAGAGACAGGAGATGTGCAAAAAACCCACATCTCTGAAACTGGAAACTGGGTGTGGACTCAGCCTAAGAAGGGAGAGAAGAGCCCAGGGGAGGTCGGACCCCGGAGGAAAGAGTCTCCAGAAACAGCATCCTTGGACGATTCAGGGAAATTAGTGGGTCTGCAGCCACAATTTTACTTCAAAACCATCTAGGGTCAGCTAAGGCTTCAGAGAAGACCTAAAATGGCCTGTTGGCCTCTTTCCTGCAGGAGGAGGAGAACAAAGAAAAGTTGGGGTGAGGGGAGAAGAGTTTATTAAAACAAGTGTTGATAAATGCCTTGCCCAAACATATCTTGTGCAGTGAAGGACATGGTCCTCCTTAGTTTACAACTCTTTGAACAATTTAGTTACGAAAAGGAGCCAAAAGATTCCAGGACTCAGTGCTGTGTGATCTGGGAAATGGTTTGCAAGCGCCTGGTCTTCCTTGAGGAGAAGGGAGAGAGGCTGAAGGTGATGGGAGATGCACTTAATATACAAGTTATGACAAATGGGCTCAGCAGAGCAACAAACATTGCTCATCCGAAATCTCTGGACAGCTGGAGAAAGGGAAGCTTGCTGCCTGGAATAGTTCTGCGGGGCACTTCCCATGACATCCTGGAGGCTTGGCTAAAAAAGTAAGGTGAAAGGTGTTTCCTGGGCTTCCCTGGTGGCACAGTGGTTGAGAGTCTGCCTGCCGATGCAGGGGACACGGGTTCGTGCCCCAGTCCGGGAGGATCCCACGTGCCGCGGAGCGGCTGGGCCCGGGGGGGACCCCACGTGCCGCGGAGCGGCTGGGCCCGTGAGCCATGGCCGCTGAGCCTGCGCTTCCAGAGCCTGTGCTCTGCAACGGGAGAGGCCACAACAGCGAGAGGCCCGCGTACCACAAAAAAAAAAAAAAAAAGGTGTTTCCTGATGCTTCTGGATCTCAACGGGGAAAAGGGCTCTGAGGAGAATAATTGGCCGGCCGGCCCGACAACATGAAGTCACAGAAACATCAAAGGGTCTGTCTTATTGGGCGATGCTAGCACGCTGATAACTCATCCTCATCTTCAACACCATCAAAACGCCTCTTAGGACCCTAATTAAGGGGCCTATCACAGGAAGGGAACTGAGAAAGTCACAAAGCACCAAAATCATTCTTGCTTGTAATGTTTATAATGGGGTGGGTGTGGGGGATGGAATCATCTAACTTTTTAATTAAAACAAAAGATTTGATATTAAATGAAAAGTAAAACAATTATTAAATAAAGGTAAAAATAACTATTAAATAAAGGTATAAATGAGCAATATTGTACCAGTCATCATGACTTAAAATGAAAGGCTTAATGCCCTACAGCCAAAAAGAACAGTAAGCCCATTCATTAATTGCTATCTCATTATTCGGGAGATGTGTTGACAGCTCTATTGCTCACTCTAATTATTTTTGGCCTGAACACTTTAGCCCTTAGGAAAATCATTCGTAATAATACATTTTAATTTCTCACACCTCGGTGAGGTAGTATTTTCACACACCCAGGATCCTTGTAATCAGGCACAGGGTCTTTCTTAAGCTAGCACAGAGCTCCAAGCAGGCTCTGATCTGTCCCCTGCTTCCCCCTGCTGTCACCCTGTGCAGTGCAAACACAGGACTTGAAGATATGCGTATCAACAGAGCATTATGGAAGTCTAAGAAAGGAACTGGAGACGTTTCCCATCTGAGACATGGAGAAGAGCTCGTTCAGTAAAGTCTTGGGTTATTACAGAAAGATCTGTACCCAACCTAGGAGCTGTAATTAATACTAAAGAAAACAGGGGAAACGAGAACTAAGGCTTATTCGCTCCCTGAGAAACATTACCGGTCCTACAACAGAATGAAATATTGAACTTACGTAATTCCTTTATCTCAGAAGCTTTAAGATAAAGCCATATAAAGTAGCTTAGTCACAGGGCCTAACTTAAACAATATCCAGAACTGAACTGAATCAAAGGTCATACAACCCTTACAAGCCTAGAGCTAATTTAGATAGAAGTCAAACAATTTCAGAAAAATTGCCATTTGCCTTTTTCTTAAAAGAAGGATACACATTCTCAACTCCAAAACCTCCCTACCTTAGTGAAATATAAGGAAATTCAAACTCAAATCAAACCAAAATAACCCCCGAGGTATTTATTGTCCAATCCCACATGCCCTGCTATCTTTGGATATGAAGAACGGTCAATCTTTTCCAAAGTGCCCTACACCTTTCCCATCCTTCCCCATCCCTCTGTCACTGACCTTGTTCAGGCCCTTAGGCCTTCATGCCTTGAGCACTGAGACATCTTTTTATTTCTTTTTAAATTTATTTTATTAAAGTATAGTTGATTTACAATGTTGTATTAATTTCTGCTATATAGCAAAGTGATTCGGTTACATATATATACACCTATATATATATATATTCTTTTTCATACTCTTTTCCATTATGGTTTATCACGGGATATTGAACATAGTTCCCTGTGCTATACAGTAGGACCTTGTTGTTTATCCATTCTATATATAACAGTTTGCATGTGCTAATCCCAAATTCCCAATCCAACTCTCCCCTGCCCAACCCTCCCCTGCCCCCTCCTCCTGGGCAACCACAGCCTGTTCTCTATGTCTGTGAGTCTGTTTCTGTTTTGTAAATAAGTTCATTTATATCATATTTTAGATTCTACATATAAGTGATATCATATGGTATTTGAATTTCTCTTTCTGACTTACTTCATTTAGCATGATAATCTTTAGGTCCAACCTTGTTGCTACAAATGGCATTATTTCATTCTTTTTCATGACTGAGTAGTATTCCATTGTGTATATGTACTGCATCTTTTTGATCCATTCATCTGCTGAGAGATCTTTTTAACTGGTCTCCATATCTTCAGGCTTTAAGGTCTTCCTAAAAAATGCTTTTTATCATGGCACTCCCTGCCTCAAAAACCTTCACAGACTCCCCAGTATCCAGATATAAAGTTAAATTCCATGTAATGGCAATCAAAACCCCTGATAAACTGAACTGGGCCCCAACTCACCTTTCCAATCAAAGGTCTACTCAACCTCACCTGCTACTTACTCAATGTGCAAGAAATATACTTTGCCTACACTGGCCTCCCTTCTCTGCTCATACTGGTCCTATAGATGGTGGTTATAAGCCCAGCTCAAGGGCCATACAGCCCTGGTTTTGAGTTTAACTCCACCATTTAGTACCTTGTGTGGCCTCTGACAAATGTCTTTAACCTTGATAAGCCTTGGTTTTGCCACCTGCACAAGAGAGATAATAATAACACATAGCTCAGAACTATACTGTGAGATTGAATGTGAGAGTTCCCATGAAGTGCTTAACATGGTTCCTGGGAAGAAGTATGTCCTCATTGTTTGCCCTTTAAATTGTAAAATTAAATTAATTATTTGCAGTTCTCTAAGGCAAAATTCAAATTCCACCTGCAACTAGAAACTTTTTCCAAATATATCTCATGATATCTCTTCAATATCTTTTTTGGGCGGGGCGGGGGCACGCCGCACACCTTGCAGGATCATAGTTCCCCAATCAGGGACCGAACCCGGGCCCACGGCAGTGAAAGCGCCGAATCCTAACCACTGGACCGCCAGGGAATTCCTCTTCAATATCTTAAATTCCCAACCATAATTTAGCAGCAGCAAACAGCCTTCTGGTTATTTTTGTTTTCCTCTATTTGAAACAGAAGTCTCTTGTGTGTTATTCTCATCTGTATCTCCTTCAGAACTTATCCCATGGCTGGGTACATACTTGCCATTCAATTAATTGTCCCTAACTATCCCAAGTACAAAAATACGTCGCTATTCCAACCTCATCCACCTGTGTTGCAAACTACTTATGTGGCATACCTTGTATTATTACTTAAGTTTTTCCCGTTAAATTTCAAGATCCAATCAAGCACGTTAAGGACAGGGGTCCTACTGTATATCTGATTATCTTCCAAAGAGACTCCATGCCTGTGAGTCTCAACCCCAGTTGCAAATTAAAATGATCTTGGGAGCTTTTAAAAATATTAATTCCCAGGCCCCACCCCCACAGGTTCTGATTTAATTGACCTGAAGTGAGGCCTGGGGAGTCTGTTGTTACAGCCAGGGTTGAGAAGTAACTTATCATCAAGTACAAACAGTTAAGTCAACAAATTCTTATTGATCTACTGATTGACATGCTTATAAACTATAATGAAACCTCCCAGTCCTCCTTCCTCTTAAGTTAATAAACCTCTTTTCTCTGAACTTTGCCTTACAGAAGCCTCATGACAATTCCACTCCTCCCCTGATTTCACATAGCCCATCACCCCAAGATTCCATTACAAAATCCCCATATAAGCACAGCTCCCCAATGATTTAAAGGGCTACTTACTGAGCATAACTCTATTATGTCCATATTATTCGCATTTATATCTACTCTCTGCCTTTCTTTATAGACTCAGCTCTACAGGGAGGGTCACCATAGCACAACCAGAGAGACTGTGACATCTTCTGAAGCACAGACCTATTTCAAGCCTGTCCAAGAATATACTTGCAAAGAATCTTGCTATAATTCAGCCCTATCTATAATATGGCCATCACTCTGGATTCTGGATAATAATTAGACTCCTCCTTGCTTAGCCTGAGGTCAGCAAAGGTCACTGTCCATATCATAGGGCTCATGTTCAATCATATTTAATGGGTGTTCATGTAGAAACCTCCACATTTAATAGCACCTAAATAGGGAATTACCTGGTGGTCCAGTGGTTAAGACTCCACACTCCCACTGCAGGGGGCACGGGTTCGACCCCTGATCGGGGAACTAAGATCCCACATGCTGCGCAGCGCGGCCAAAAAATAAATTTAAAAAAAAACAGCACCTAAATATTTCCTGAGCACTTGTGGTAGACAGAAGAGACATGGTCTCTCCTCTCAGAAAGCTTACAGTCTAGAGAGACAGCACATGGATGAACAAATAATACAATAAACGAATATATAATCATACTTACAACAAGTACTATGAAAGAAGTATTCAGGTTGAGTGGTGGAGAATATCTAGGTGAGGTTTGCGGGTAAGAAGGCTGAGATACAGTCTCTGAAGAGGAGACCTTTTAGAAGAAATCTGAAGGTTGAGAAGAACCAGCCATAGAAAGAACGAGTGTTTCAGGATGTGGAATGACAGAGGCGAAGGACCAGAGCAGGGAAAAGCTTATTAGCACATTCCAGGAACAGCAAAGAGGATGTGCATGAAGCAGAGCGGGGTTCTGGGGAGACGGGAAAAGCCAGGTCGGCGGGTGCAGCAGGCTCTGCAAGACCTGCACGCTGCTCGCTGACCACCCGTGTTCGGCGCTGTTCAACGGCTACCTTCACGTTAGGGGCCTCCGTCCTTGTTTTATTATTCCTTTTCCTATATATATATATATATATATATATATTTCTTTTTTTTTTTTTTCCGGTACGCCGGCCTCTCACTGTTGTGGCCTCTCCCGTTGCGGGGCACACCTCTCACTGTTGTGGCCTCTCCCGTTGCGGAGCACAGGCTCCGGACGCGCAGGCTCAGCGGCCACGGCTCACGGGCCCAGCCGCTCCGCGGCATGTGGGATCCTCCCGGACCGGGGCACGAACCCGTGTCCCCTGCATCGGCAGGTGGGCTCTCAACCACTGCGCCACCAGGGAAGCCCTCCAATATTTTAATCCACAATTTGTCTGGAAACAGAAAAGGTATTCTTATCAAACCCTCTCATGTCACAACAAAGTAATAATTGCATGACATCATCAGAATTTGTAAAGCTTGGCACGGGCTAAAATCAACAGATATAAATATACAGTTCAATGGCTTTTCAGGACAAAATCCAATCTCTCTAGCACAGCATGCAAAGCCCCGCCCACCTCTGCAGCTTCCTCACTCATCATGGAACCTGTTCTGGTCAGTCCTCCAAACACCCCCGGCCTTCTCACACCCCAGCTCTTACAAAGGTTGTTCTGTCTGCCTGGTTCTCCTTCTTCGCCTGGTTAACTTTTTTTAATGCTCCAAGCTTTCACAGAGGTACCAAATCCTCCAGGAATCCTTCTCTGCCCTCCCCCCACCCTCTTCCATTTCAAGAGAGTTGGTTAAATGCCCCTCCTTTGTGTAACATCTTGCAAACATTTCTATCACAGCACTGTCGCACTCTATTGGTAATTTCTGTTTATCTATGTCTTTCCTACTAAACTGAGCTCAATTTCAAAACTGCATCTTAGTCCAGAAATGTATCTTACAGACAGCATCTGATAGAGTACTGAATATTTAGTAGATACTCAAAGTTTACTGCATGAATAGATGAACTAAATACATATAACATGGAAAACATCTGATTTATCAGCTCTTTGTGGAGTGCAGATGGGTGAAAGGGGGGATGTGAGAGTTGATCACATTTCAAAGAGAACCAACCCCAAGCCAAGGCTTCCTTAATAGGAGTGCTAAACACAGACCACTGCAGAGTGTTGGGCCCAACTGTTGAAAGCATCCTTTAAAGGAGACTTCACTCTCCAGGAGAAGATGATGGGAACAGGGTAATTAGAAACAATGTTGTAGCAGGACTTGCTAATTGAATCAGGCTATGAGCTCTTGGAGGGGAAAAAGCCACGTCTCAATAAAGTTGGAAAAAGAAATGATGGGCAGGCACAAGGGCACAAAATGATGGGCACGAAAATAATATTATTGTTTTAATTGTATTTTAAATTAATTTTTACTGGAGTATAGTTGATTTACAATGTTGTGTTAGTTTCAGGTGTACAGCAAAGTGAATCAGTTACACATACACACATATCCACTCTTTTTTAGATTCGTTTTCCATATAGGCCATTACAGAGTATTGAGTAGAGTTCCCTGTGCTATACAATATGTCCTTATTAGTTATCTATTTTATATATGGTAGTGTATGTGTCAATCCCAATCTTCCAATTTATCCCTACCTGCCCCCCACACAAGGGATATTAGATAAATGTGTGGTCATCATGGTTGGTACAGTCCATCTGCTTTTTAAAGTATTTATTTAGGAGTTACCTTATGCAGGGCACCATGCTACGCTCTGTAGGTAATAAATACGTTTAAGGGAAAAAAACTTCCATCAACAGACGACTAGTTTAAGAAGATGTGGTACAGAGATACAATGGGATATTACTCAGCCAAAAAAAGAATGAAATAATGCCATTTATAGAAACAAGGATGGACCTAGAGATTATCATATTAAGTGAAGTAAGTCAGGCAAAGACAAATATTATACGATATCACTTGTATGTGTGATCTAAAAAATAATACCAATGAACCTATATGCAAAACAGAAACAGACTCACAGACATAGAAAACAAACTTATAGTTACCAAAGGGGAAAGGGAGGGAGAGGAGGGGTAAATTAGGAGTATGGGATTAACAGATACACACCACTATACATAAAACAGATAAGCAACAAGGACTTACTGTAGAGCACAGGGAACTATATTCAATGCCTTATAGTAACCTATAATGGAAAATAATTTGAAAAATATACATATACAACCGAATCACTTTGCTATACACCTGAAACTAACACAATATTGCAAATCAACTATACTTCAATTACAAGAAACACAATAAATAAAATAAAAACCCCTCTTGTCCAGGAATCCATAACTTAGTAAGGAGACGGGTAAGAAATACACACAGGAACCTATAAAGCAAGGTATTCAATTAAACGTGGAATAAAGAATATACAAGTTCTAGAAATTCAGTAAAGGGAGTGAAGACTTCTGCCTGGAAGGTTCTGGAAGGCCATGGCCGTGAGCCACTCTGATTAACAGAGAGGACTCTGATGGACAGAAAGAAGGAAAGAATGCAAGTATTCTAGGCATAGGGAGCATTGTGACACAGGTATAAAGACAAAAACTTGCAGGACAGGTCAGGGAGGAAAAGCCACAGAAAATAACCTGAGACCAATGTTAGACTGTGAAACAGTTTCTAAACGTTTAACCTCTGCAATCTTTTGAAAGTCATTGTTTCTTCTCTATTCTCCCAAGCATCTAAAGGGTATGTGTGAGCTTTCCATCCTATCATATTATTATCCAAACAATTTTATGTATCATCTTTCAATGTTAAGTTATATTACCAGTTAGGAAACTGCTTCATGAGTCCTGGTCAGGTCCATGGCCTGAACTCATAGTATCAAGGAAGAGACAGACTAAAGAGAAAATTTTCGGAGACTGCTCCGAGGTTGGGAACAGAGGAGACAAACCTAGGGCACTCCAGAGCTTTGTGCCTGAGAGCAGGCAAATGGTGATCCCATTAAATAAGGGATAGGTGTCAAAAGAAAGACCTCCTTGGGAGGGAGGGGCACAGAAAAGAAGATGAATTTGGCTTCAGACTTGCAGACTCTATCATCTAAGTGGAAACTTATCACCTCTACTGGACAATCATCAAGTTACCTACCCTCTAGAGTGTGAGTAGACTGCTTTTGGCATATTAAGGAGGGCTGTCTTATTATACTTGAAATTACTGCAGTTGGAATGTCTCAGAACTGCTGCATGTCCAGGGGAGAGAAATGCTTCTGCCCAAATGCTCTGAGGCCTTAAATCTGTCGAAGCATTAAGGGACTGGATTTTACTGTATCTGATGGAAATCTCTCTCAGATCAAGCAGTGGTCACAAGGATGCAAGAC
Organism: Physeter macrocephalus; assembly: GCF_002837175.3. Lineage (NCBI taxonomy): Eukaryota > Metazoa > Chordata > Mammalia > Artiodactyla > Physeteridae > Physeter > Physeter macrocephalus. The sequence goes on from NC_041229.1 coordinate 4,925,564, forward strand.
CAGATCAAGAGGATATATGGGGGCTTCCCTGGTGGCGCAGTGGTTGGGAGTCTGCCTGCCGATGCAGGGGACACGGGTTCGCGCCCCGGTCTGGGAGGTTCCCACGTGCCGCGGAGCGGCTGGGCCCGTGAGCCATGGCCGCTGAGCCTGTGCGTCCGGAGCCTGTGCTCCGCAACGGGAGAGGCCACGGCAGTGAGAGGCCCGCGTACTGCACAAAAAAAAAAAAAAAAAAAGAGGATATATGTAGGAATGTATATATAACCCACATTTTTTTTGCATACTTCCAAATTGCATTGTTTATACAGCTGTTCACAAACTCAGCTTCTCTGTTTATTTTTGTCCTTAGAGGAAACAGAGAAGAGGGTTCTGCCTATTAGGCAAAGGGAGATCAAAGAGTCCCCTTCCCAGCCTGAGAGGGGATCCCACTAAAGCCTCCCATCTGAGCGAAGATCAAAACAAGCCTGGTGCCCTCCGGAGGGCTCCTCCGCTAAAAGCTCCGGAGGGCACCTGTTGGCCTCCTCTTTCCACTGTTCACACCAAATGGACAGGCTCTGCGTGCTCCTGGGAAGGAGACGTGCAATAACAGCTAGGCTCTCCAAAGAGAAAAGCATTTCCCACCAGGTTCATTAAGACAACGTGACTCTCACTGAGCAGGTAGCATCTCGGTTGTTTTATGAACCAAGCGGGGAGAAGAGCCCGGAAAGGTCAGCCGACAAGCTGAAGGTATCCAGCAGTTCACAAGGGCACTTGAGAAGCAGGCAGATGGCAAATGCTTGCTTTCTGTCTTGGGCCAAGGGAAACAAATCGACACCCTCTGTGTTTTCCTTTCCCACCTCTGCTATGTGTCACCCTCTTAATTGGTTCTAATCACCTGAAGCAAGACTAGAAGAGTGACATCTATTCCCGGCACCATTTTGGTTGGCTCATGAGACAGGCCTGCCCTTGTAACCTGTGAATAGGGCATTGTTCCCATGTGAGCCTGCAGCCTCCTGCGATGACCCCTCCGATCTGGGTTTCCTTCAGGATGTGGCAAGAGCAGTCAGAACTGCAACAAAAATGGCTGTGTCAGCGGGTGTGGCTGTGAGTCCCTGTAGTTCTCCTTCAGAAAAAATGCAGGGTGAAATGGACACTAGATAAGCTTTCATGGAAGCTTTGATCAAATCTTTATTTAGGACAGGTTCCTGCAGACGTGTGGTTGCCGAGGGGGAGGGGAGGTGGGGGAGGGATGGCGTGGGAGTGTGGGATTAGCAGATGCAAACTAGTATATATAGGAATGGATAAACAACAAGGTCCTACTGTATAGCACAGGGAGCTATATTCAATAGCCTGGGATAAACCATCATGGAAAAGAACACGAAAAAGGATGTATATCTGTGTATAACTGAGTCACTTTGCTGTATGACAGAAATTAATACAACACTGTAAATCACCTATACTTCAATTTAAAAAAAAAAGAATGGGTTCCTGGTTCAGCACCCCATCCCTTGTTCTGATGCTGTCCTTACCCCTACTGACCTTTTGTTGCCTACAGAAAAGTACAAATTTCCATTTGATCCAAAATCCACTTGCAGTGGAAGCAATCAAGAACCATCTCAGCAAGAAACAGGGACGGAGGCTAAGTTCCTGCTCTCACATCCGGGCACCCACAGTTCCATACCAGCTCTACAAAAGGAAATGCCAGTCAGTTACATGGGAAACATAAGATGGACTCGTAGGTGGTGGCAGAGCTGTGCCATCCACAGTCACCACCAGCTTGGGAAATCCTCGTGCTGAGTGAGTACTGTGACCAAAGGTGGGGGGACAGGTTGGGAAACGGTGGTCCAGGAATGGAGGCTGCCACCTGCGAGGCCGAAGCTCGAGAAACCAGCAGCAGCCTCGTGGATGAACTGGGAATATCAGTTGCGAGGCAGATCCAAATTTCACACAGCCTTCAAGGATGTCCAAGAAGACAAGGCAGCAATCACCCAATTTCCATGATAAACGTGAAATTTGCAACACTGTCCTGTTACATCCACTTCTATTTCTCCCACCACCTATTCTGCAGGTAAGAAGTAGCGGAGAGGAAGAAATTTCAAAGTAATCGACCAACAGTGACCACCATTCCAAACCAGCTCATTGCTGACTAAGAAACATAAAGAGGCTGAGGAAGCCACTGGGCTCAGAGCTCTGCGAAGCCATGGAGCTGCCAGGGAGGGAGGCCGTCGCAGCTCAAGGCACGCAATTATTCCAAGGACACCACTGGTCTTAGCAGCTGCCAATTTCTCCAAACATTGTGCAATTGCAAAAAGAAGTGATTTGCAAACGCCATCCTCCCCCTCTGAACAAGTTCTTTACTGTGAACCGGTTGAGCTCCTGACGTGGCCAGAATCACTTCCTTCCTGCCATGTCCTGTCTTTTGTTAGACTTTAAGGTCCCCGTGGGTTTTCGTTGTTGTTTGTTTTGGATCTCCCTCAGTGTCTAGAATGTTCTCTTACATACGTTAGACATTCGATGAGAAACTGCTGACTGATTAATTGATTTTTCTTTTAAAGGATCTACGAGGAAACTGTTTCAGAAGGAGGTAACCAACCAGTTAATCCTCAGTATTGCGAAATGTTTCCTTTCACTTCTGAAACATTAAATGTCATAAAAGTGTTTCATAAATAGCTCCCTCTTCTCTTTATAAAATCCTGTAAATGAAAGGGCACTACTATTCGCCCTTTTCCACAGATGGGGAAATCGCAACATTCCAATATTAAACAGCCTGCCTGGTCATGTGCTGATTTTTACATCAACTCCCTTAGACATTCCTTCAAACGGTTGTTGAGTGCTTATCCCATCTATGCTAGTATGGGACACCCAAGAGTTTTCATACACACTCTATTATTTAAACGCCATGTTAACTCGCCATAGTGTGTACTACTATGCCTTTTCTAGAAACGAAGAAACAAGCGTTAAGAGTGTCTAAATAATTTGTCCACATTTACACACTTAATGGTGAGGGACTCAGAATTCAAACCAGGTCTGTGCCTTAAAAAGCTGTGGGCTAGGGGCTTCCCTGGTGGCGCAGTGGTTGCACGTCCGCCTGCCAATGCAGGGGAACCGGGTTCGCGCCCCGGTCTGGGAGGATCCCACGTGCCGCGGAGCGGCTGGGCGCACATTTATAAAACAGAATTTTACAGTCTTTCTAATATACCACTGTAATATGATGATATAACGTGATATTACTCAGCCATAAAAAGAAACGAAATTGAGTTATTTGTAGTGAGGTGGATGGACCTAGAGTCTGTCATACAGAGTGAAGTAAGTCAGAAAGAGAAAAACAAATACCGTATGCTAACACATATATATGAAATCTAAAAAAAAAAAAAATGGTTCTGATGAATCTAGGAGCAGGGCAGGAATAAAGCCGCAGATGTAGAGAATGGACTTAAGGACACAGTGGGGTGGGAAGGGTAAGCTGGGACGAAGTGGGAGAGTAGCACTGACATGTATACACTACCAAATGTAAAACAGAGATAGCTAGTGGGAAACAGGTGCATAGCACGGAGAGATCAGCTCTGTGCTTAGTGACCACCTAGAGAGGTGGGCTAGGGAGGGTGGGAGGGAGGGAGACGCAAGAGGGAAGAGATATGGGAACATATGTATATGTATAACTGATTCACTTTGTTGTAAAGCAGAAACGAACACACCATTGTAAAGCAATTATACTCCAATAAAGACGTTAAAAAAAAAAGCTGTGGGCTATTATTAATACACAATGTATTATGAACACACAAGGTTTCTCAAAGAAACCTTGAAAAACAGAGCCAGAACTAAACTCCAAGCCTCACGACCCCAGGGCAGCAGCCATTTCGCTCCATCCCACACTACAATAATTTACATTTATTCATATACTTCTATAGAAGGATATTTATGTCTTCTACATATTTGTTTGTTCTTTATCCACCTCCTTGTCATAAACCTCAATCTTCCTACTTTCCTTTAAACCGAAAACCAGGTGCTCAAGTCTTGGCCAATGCTAAGAAATGTGTCTTCTTGACTAACATCCATCTCTAACAATTTTGCTTTCCTATCTCGTCCAAGTTTCTTGCAAGGCGATATTATCTCCACTTTCTCATTTTATATCAACTCCCAACTTACCTGCAGTGTTGATTCTGTCCCAGCCATTCCAATGAAAATGACCTGTCCAGGTCATTGACAACCATCTCCACATCTAGACCGCGTCTCTGAAGTGTGGGTCACGAGTCTGCTTTCGTAACCAGCTCCCAGATACTGCTGGCACTGCCAGGTCACAGACCACCGCTCTGGACACTTCTCAGCCTTTAATCAACTGGATCCCTCAGCCACATTTAGCACTGCTGATGACTCATTCCATCTGAAATTCTCTTCTTGACACTCTTGGCTGATTTTTTTCTTTTCTCTCTCTGACTAGGGTTTTGCTTAGGCTCCTAATTTTCTCCTGCCCGTTAACGCTGGGATTCCCCAAGGCTCCATCCTTGACCCAGTCCCACCCCGTCCTAGCCTGTCATCTTTTCCCTGGATGATGGCAAGAGCCTCCTAACTGGTTCTCCTGCCTTCAGTCTTGTCCCTGTCAAAGCCATCCCCATAGTGATTCTCCTCAAACCCACATCCAATTGTTATTTCCTTGCTTGGACCCAGGCAGGGACTCTCCAGTGCCTACATGGCACGCGCCCCTTCCTTTCTGACCCCGCCTCTCAGCACTTGCTCTCTGCACTTCACACCCTGTTACTACTGAGCTGCCTGTAGCTCCCAGATGCACACTGTGCTGTATCAAGCCACCTCATCTCTGATCATATTTCCCCTCTTCCCAGGATGTCCCCAGACTCACCCCAGGACTCTTACTCCCCTGGCTAATTCTTTTTTTTTTTTTTTTAATTCCAAGATTTATTACCATAGGAGTACCTGATAGTTCAAGTTAGATGGAAGAATTCTCCATTCCATGATATGCTATGCATGGCAATTAAAATAAAATAGCACAGCAATTATTCCCAGGAATCTGAAATGTCATATTACAATGAAACATTTAAACCTTATAAGGTCAGAACTATTTTATTTTAGGAGACCGGTGTCAGCACAGTAAGGACCAGTTAAGTCTTTTGATAATAAGGTTAAATATCAGCTAAGGTTCAATTTGCTTCCTATGAAGTTTTTAAGTTAATAATGTGGAAAATGAAGTCACACTGTCAGAGTGAATCACTTAAGAGAGGCTACAGTGAAAATTAGGGGCCCTGAAGACACACTGTGTGGTGATTAAGCCTAGATTCCCCATTTACTAGTTGTGCGACCTTTGGGAGAGCTACTTAACCTCAACCGCAAATGGTTGTAGAGACCCCTGGCTAATTCTTATTCATCCCTTAAGGTTCAGCTCAGGTTTTCTCATCCATAAAGCCTCCCCCAGCCTTTCCTGCTGCTTCCTACATGGATAGGGCTGAATCGCTTCCTCTGGGCTCCCACAGGGCCTCCGTGCTGACCTTTCACAGTGCTCTCCACAGAGTATTTAAATGCACTTATAATATGCCTATAGCCCTTTACTACTCAGTAAGCTCTTTGAGGGGACAATTCATATTGTAGCTGCTCCCTCATCCTGGCAAAGAGTAGGCGCTCCATGAATGTTTCCTGAGCTGACACACACCTGTTTCTCCTCCACCAAATAAAGGTGCTTGAGATGAGCAGCATTAGTACATGTCAGGTCTAAAGGTCTATGGTTCTAATCAAAGAGCCACAGGCTCTCCAGATGCAGGAGAAGCAGCTGCTTGGCTTACAGTCTAATCTGTTCTCTTGGCTCCTCCAGAACCACTGGTCCTCCCACTCTGCCCCTCCAGTCAATCTGGAAGTCTTCCCATGAGAACAGTAATCCAAACAATAGCTGTCTAATTAACTACACTCCAGGAAAGCCTGGTGTGCCGCTGAGGCATGTGCGTTACAAATGCAATACCGATGGGCTCCTCTACCAGGTGGACATGAGCTGGTCCATGGACCGTCAAGTGGTCCGTATGATGTTCCTTGAAGAGCTATTGAAAAAAGTGCTTATGCTTTTTCTCTTTCTGAAAATATCCCTAGAGTTGAACTGTAATCCCAAACATGGTAGGTTAAGGAGGTAAAGTAGTCAGAAAGGATTTTCTCCAAACCAATGTATTACCAAGGAACAAAACACAGTTATCCCAAGCCTTCTGAGGACAAGAAAACTCAGAGCTGCACAGCCCTCTTCTCTCACAAACCCCATCATGGCCACTTGGCTCGCTTGAGGTTCCATAAGCCAAGTATTAGAACTCGAATCAAACTCATCTTTTGCAAATGGTGCTGAGCTGTGTTCTGTACAAAGTGAGGTAATACATTTCCTGACTTCCCATGCAGAATCTGATGAACTGAGCTAACCAAATGATGAATGCACCAGAATCAAAAGTACTCACACACCTGAAAGTCCAATGGGAACAGCAATGAGATATTGTTTTCACCTGCTGCAACTAGGATTCCAATGTTTTACAATAAACTGTGAATTGTTAAATTCTCAATCAAATTTACATCAGGACGCATTTATTGAACATCTGCTTGGAAGAGGAAATCAATTGTATGTACAGAATCATATTTTGCATTCTCCTAAGTTTCCTGTTTGATATTTAAGGACCTCCAAGCACTTGACTAACAAGCATACTGTCTCTTTTCAAAAGGAATACAGTTCAAAAGAAGTGAAACAACTTACCCCTGTCACTCTAGGGGCTCATTACAAAATTAAAAGTAAACTCAGGGCTTCCCTGGTGGCGCAGTGGTTGAGAGTCCGCCTGCAGATGCAGGGGACGTGGGTTCGTGCCCCGGTCCGGGAGGATTCCACGTGCCGCGGAGC
>NC_041229.1:4932885-4933483 GCF_002837175.3 Physeter macrocephalus
GGCTGGGCCCGTGAGCCGTGGCCGCTGTGCCTGCGCGTCCGGAGCCTGCGCTCCGCAACGGGAGAGGCCACAACAGTGAGAGGCCCGCGTACCACAAAAAAAAAAAAAAAAAAAAAAAAGTAAACTCAGTACAGCAAATGAACCTCCATTCCTGGTAAAACACAAAGCCCTAACTTCATCAAGATATATGAATAATATCCCGACCTTCCAAGGCAAAAATGATGAAAAGGGAAAAACAAACAAAATGGATTTATGAAGCAACAATAAGTCATGATTCAAAAACACACAATTCACCCTAATTGTTTGCATTGTCCTTCTACGACACAAATACTATGTTGAGTTTATGCCGGTGTATTTTTAAAACACAACTTCTAAAGATGCATTTCAGACAGTGTTGTCATTAATATTCTATTACATTTGATACAAATTCATCTACAACATTATATAAAGACTGGTGATAAAAATAATTATCCTTGGGGTTAGCAGATGCAAACTAGTATATACAGGATGGATAAACAACAAGGTCCTACTGCATAACACAGGAAACTATATTCAATATCCTGGGATAAACCATAATGGAAAAGAATATAAAAAAGAA
>NC_041229.1:4933772-4934996 GCF_002837175.3 Physeter macrocephalus
GCAACAAAGACCCAATGCAGCCAAAATTAATTAATTAATTAAAATAATAATAATAATTTTTATTTCCAAATGGATCTGCACTCTTAAATGATGCTTTCAACATTTTTAGGGCATTTTCCCATATCCACTAGCTTAGGCCAGATTCTTTCATGAAAAGATGTTTAATGCCAGTTATGTGCATTAGGTGACTTAACTTCTTTCAATTTCTTATCACTTTTCATCTCTGAAAGTTTAAAAGGTTTTGCAGTTATCCTGATCATCAACTTTCTGGTTCATGAAGGGGGCAAATCTGTATGTCTCTATCATAGGGAACTTTAAGGAAGAAAGGAACAGGTGGTGTGTGATGACACAGCGTAAAGGTCCATGAGCTGTACTGGAACCTTGCTGCTAATTCCAGCAGCCCTTCTTCTGGGGCTGAAGGTTCAGGACCCGTCTTTGGAAGCGCAGTGATTGTCTGCAACTGTACGTTCATATCCCATGTCCTGTAGCACTCAGTGTCCTCACCAAATTCCAGCATATTCTACCACCCCGATTCCTTTTTCATGTTTAAGCCATTGTGAGGAGGTGTTATGCACTGTTTAACAGCTGCCATTTAACTCCGATCCCCCACCAAATAGGTTACACTTTAGTCTCACAGATTAACTTGAAATGAAACGTTATTCCTCATTGTAAAGTACAATCAGGAGGAACTGAGGGAATTAAAAAAAAAAAAATAGCGGACACTTTAAAATAGGTAAATAAGGCCTTCAATTTAAGGATTCTCAGGCTGGAGCAGGCCATTCCAGATAATAAAGCCTATTACCTAGGTGTGGCAAGCTGCATATTATAAATACTTAGACCAAAAAAAAAAAGTGGGTATGGGGAGGAGCAGGTACATTTGAAAACTGCAGGAGTAGGATCGGGGTGGTCTCCAGAAGGGGAGAAAGGTCAGTGGCGTGGAGGAAGCAGGGAAGATTGCGAGAGAGAGAAACCTATTAACTCCAGTAAAAAAAAGTCCTGTAAAGAAACACCAGGGTATATGCCCAGTAGTGGGATTGCTGGGTCGTTTGGTAGTTCTATTTGTAGTTTTTTAAGGAGAAAACCATAATTCAAAGAGTCATGTACCAAAATGTTCATTGCAGCTCTATTTACAATAGCCAGGACATGGGAGCAACCTAAGTGTCCATCAACAGACAAATGGATAAAGAAGATGTGGCACATATATACAATGGAATATTACTCAGC
>NC_041229.1:4935356-4976247 GCF_002837175.3 Physeter macrocephalus
CATGAAGAACCTAGGGGTAAGACGGGAATAAAGACACAGACCTACTAGAGCATGGACTTGAGGATATGGGGAGGGGGAAGGGTAGGCTGTGAGAAAGTGAGAGAGTGGCATGGACATATATACACTACCAAACGTAGGGTGGATAGCTAGTGGGAAGCAGCCACATGGCACAGGGAGATCTGCTCGGTGCTTTGTGACCACCTATAGGGGTGGGATAGGGAGGGTGGGAGGGAGGGAGGGAGACACAAGAGGGAAGAGGTATGGGAACATATGTATGTGTATAACTGATTCACTTTGTTGTAAAGCAGAAACTAACACACCATTGTAAAGCATTATACTCCAATAAAGATGTTTAAAAAAAAAAGAAACACCAGGCACAGACAATTCTCAACAGTTTAGTGACTTGCAAAACTACACTGCTTTTAGCACCTCCCATATGACACTAATGTGCTAGATGCTTGAGGCACAAAGAAGGATAAGGCACAATCTTTGCCTGATGGAGGCTCAGAGCCCCACAGGAGGGGCAGTCGGACACAAAGTCTCCACATACTATCCCGACTGAGCCCGTGCTGCTGGGGCACAGGGAGTGGGCAGCTGGTGTGTGACGGGGCTGGACAGACTGTGAATCCAGACACCACTCCCACTCTGGCCTCTGGCAGATGGGTTCCTGTCTTTGATGCAGAAACATAAGGAAACACGTAGGATTTCTTTTTCTTTTTCTTAGATGTAATTCAGAGGTGAAATCCTTTGTCCATATAAGATTCAGGAGATTCAGATCATTCAATCTCTACAGCAAACCCAGAAGTATCGGTGTTATTATACCCGCTTCACAATGGAAAAGGAGAGGCCCAGGAAAGGACCACGGCTTTCCAGAGTCACAGAGAGAAGAGCAGAGGTGGAAAACCAGTCTCCACGGTGGGACTCCAGGTTCCTATCAGGTTCTTAAAACAGATTTTAAGCTTGCAGCGATTCTCCTGAAAGGAGAAGAAAGTAAAAACCCATCCCCTTGGCAAATGCAGGGCTCACCAGCTCCTTAGGATTAGAGGAGCACATTTCTTCCGTGCTGAGACATGGCTATTTCAGGATGGGGCAGCGGGCGAGGGCTAGAGGCGGCGCTGGCGGAAGGGATGGGAGGGCTGGGGCAATTCCAGGAGCTCAAAAAGCCTCGCACCCAGCCCCAAATGCACGGTACTCACTGCCCATGATCGAGGCCTGATTAATATACACTGCCAAATGTAAAATAGCTAGCTAGTGGGAAGCAACCACATAGCACAGGGAGATCAGCTCGGTGCTTTGTGTCCATCTAGAGGGGTGGGATAGGGAGGGTGGGAGGGAGACACAAGAAGGAGGAGATATGGGGATATATGTATACGTATAGCTGATTCACTTTGTTATACAGCATAAACTAACACACCATTGTAAAGCAATTATACTCCAATAAAGATGTTAAAAAAAACAAAAAATAAATAAAAAATAAAAAGATTGCTCCTGCAAAGCTGCTGCTTCCTGAAGAGGGAAAGCCCCAGGACCAGCTGCTGAGCCAGGCCTGGGCCATTACCTGTTGACATGACCCAGGATCCTTCGAGCTCTGTGTTTGTCTTCCAACAGCTTCAGAGGCCAGGGTGCAAGACAGTGGGAATATTGTTCACTGCCAGAAACCGGGCTCTGGGAACCAAGTGAAAACCTCTCCAGGGTCAGCAGTGGACACGGTACAGAAAAGCAACTTAAAAAATCAAACCTCAAATTGTCATGATAGATTGTATTAACGGTTTTCTTTTTGGAAGGATACTAAATAATTCAAGATACATTGAAGCAAATATATATATATATATATATTTATGAAAAGAAGCTTGTGGCTTCTAATTTAGAGATGAAACTACAGATCACATCGTCGTTTTAGAGAAGTTGTATTTAAAAGGCTGACGGGCCTCGCTGTGATCGTGGTTAAGTCATTCAATTACTCTGAGCTTTGGTCTTCTTTCCAGTCAAAAAAAAGCACAGTGGACTCTAGTTCCTTACCTGCTTTAAATCTCTGTGCCTTTGCACAACTCTGTAAGTGATTTCAAAAGCTTTTTCAGGCCTATCTTTTTAAGTTGGAAAATGTTAAGAATTTCTCTTCTAGTCTCCAAATAAACAGGAGTGGGCAAAGACCCTCTGAGCTACATAATGCAATATTGTTTGTTTGTTGCTCTGGATGACAAAAGCTTATTTAATGTTCAATTTAGAGAAGAAGGTACTTCACGTTCTAATTTACACTAAGTATTTTCAAATTTGTTTATCAAAATATTTACAAAGCCTTTACTGTAAAATTGGGCAGAGTTTTTTGCCAGTGATTTTTACAATAACTGCTTTGATTTGTTTACAAAATAACATACACAGATCATTGCCAATTCTGGAAAAAAAATTAACCCAAACGGCAATTAAAAATAAACCCATTGGGGACTTCCTTGGCGGTCCAGTGGTTAAGTCTTTGCCTTCCAATGCAGGGGGTGCTGGTTCGATCCCTGGTCAGGGAGCCAAGACCCCACATTCCTCGTGGCCAAAGAACCAAAACAAAAAACAGAAGCAATACTGTGACAAATTCAATAAAGACTTTAAAAATGGTCCACATCCAAAAAAATCCTAAAATAAATAAGCCCATTTAATACGTAATATGTGACCGCAAATGAAAACTACATTTATCTGTGCAAGGAATAGACATCATAATTTTCATTAAGCTCTAAGACTATGCTTTTTCATTGAAAAACTAATTAAATAAAGTCCTCCTGGCCACTGGTTTTTAAAAAAAGAATTTAACAAGAATGTTCAAGCAGCAATATCTATACTAAGAACTGGAAGCAACGCAAAAGTCCATCAATGGAGTGGGTAAATACATTGTGTAATATTTATACACTGGATTCTATATAGCAATGAATATGAATGAATTGCAGCTACACACAGCATAGGGGATTCCTGGAATCTATGTGATTCCAAATCTTGGATGCTACATGAAAAAGCAAGTCACAAAAATAAATGCAGTATGATAACATTTATGTCAAGTTCAAAAATGAGCAGAGCTAAACAACATGTGATTAAGAGATACAAACATATGGTAAAATGCCGAACAAAAGCAGGGTATGCACAGAGAACTGAGATGTGGGTTCCCTCTAATGGGCAAAGGGCTGGGGACAGTGCCAGGGAAGAGCACAGGCAGACTCAGACTAAATGCCCTTTTTCTTAAACCAAGTGGTGGGTACACAGGTGTTTTCTTAAACCAAGTGGTGGGTACACAAAGAATAACAATTCTTTGTGTTTTATTGAAGTATAGTTGATTTACAATGTTGTGTTAATTTCTGATTCAGTTATACGTGTGTGTATATATACTTTTCATATTCTTTCCCATTATGGTTTATCACAGGATATTGAATACAGTTCCCTGTGCTGTACAGCAGGACCCTGTCATTCATCCATCCTATATATAATAGTTTGCATCTGTTAACCCCAAACTCCCAGTCCATCCCTCCCCCAACCCCTCTGTATTGTTATTCTTTTTATCCTACATATATTTTATAAATACTTTTATCTACCCAACATTTAGTTTTTTTAAATATTAACAATCAGGTGAAATTTATTTAAATCATATGCAGCCTGGAACAATGCCTAAGGCAGTGAAGCATAGTGGATAAAATAATGAACCTCATCCATCACTAACTCACTTGGCAAATTTAGGCACCAAGACATTCCCTAGGGCTCCAGCTGTGTAAGAACTTTACTGCTCCTTGGGAAAAAAACAAAAACAAAAACATGTCCTCATCACTCTAGGGCTGTATAGCCTAGAAATAAAGGACTAGGTAAGGAAAGTCAAATGAGTTGTAATATAAGAAAAAGTATTTTTAATATTGCTGAAGATCTACTCTGTACCCAATCCCATGCTTTTGAAAATAAGAAATTCTTCAGGCGTCTAAGCTCCAAATGAGGCAAAACAGCGCCCTACGTGTGACAAGGTTTGACTTCTCCTCTGCTTTTCCGCCTGTATCTTTTGCGTAGGGTTTTTGTCTTTCCATGTTAGCATCGTGGAGGTCAGAGATTCTCCCTTCGTGTAGTCAGTCTCTATATGACTCAGAATGTTACTGCCTGTCCTCTTCTTTTCTGTACTCTCCACCCAAGAAGAGGTCTATCTCCCTACTTCTTTCTGCTTCCTTCTCTATTAAATGAGAAGAATAATAGTACCTCATATGATTGGGGTAGGAATTAAATGAGTTAATTTATGTAAGGCATTCAGAGCTGTGCCTGGTACATAGGAAGTATTATGTAAGGGTCTGCTGTTACGTTTATTTGTTTTTATATTTATTTTGTTTATTATTGTTATTATTGTCGTTTTGTGACTTCACCTCTGATCTGGCGTAAGAAAGTCAGATGTAGTGGGTCCCACACGTACTTCTCTTTGAGGTAGTTTACCTGCAACATCAATCACTTCTTCCTCTGAAGGTACTCTACCTTCCTCTTGTCCTTAGCCCTCTCCACTCCATCCCAGTGGGAAGGGCTAAACCTAAAGGATTCTCAGCCTAGTGGCTGGAGAAACCCAACAACGAATAGGAAGTTATCGCCAAGTCAGATTAATTTCAATCTCCCACTTCACTAGCGCTTCATGACTCAGGGGCTGCCGTGGAAAATACTGAAGCCTTACCCATTCCCAAGTGCCTAAACAAAGGTGAGAAGGGGACGGAGGCACCAAGAGAATCATGCTTGGTCCTTCCCGAGAGGCCCGGCAGCCCTGACCCTCGCGAGTTGACAGTTCCGACAGGCACATATAGATGTGCATTTCCACCGCAGAAAGCACCCCAGCAATTAAGTGCTTTATCCAGCGATGCACACCCTTCGGGATGGGCCTGTGTGATTACACAATGTTCAAGGGCCAGGCAACAAATTAAAGTCAAAGAAGAAGCATATAAGAGTCACCCAAACCTCAAATGGAAAACGGTCAGTAATTCTGATGCTCCCAATCTCTGGTCGGTTGTCAGCCTCAGATTTCCTCTGGGAAAACCAGGGAGGGTTAGAACTGCAGAGAAAAGCCCCCCAGATTCCGGGGAATCAGCCACCTTCCTGTAAATATTTTTGACCCCTCTCTCTGTGCAGAGAAATCTAGTGTTATTTCTAGAAAGGTTTGGGAATGTTTCCGTAGAGCTGAGAGCCTGATCTCTATTTCAGAGGGTCCTTGTAAAATTCCCCACCAAACTGACTTTCAGGCCTCCACACATCGTGGGATGACAAGAGACCCCGATCTGTGACACAACGAAGGAGGGATCTGGGGGCCGAGAATGACATCCCATGTTGTGGATCAGTAACAACCTCATTTCACAGCCGAGGAACCCTGTTTCCAACAGTCCCGTTCAAGGGTCTGTAAACTTTTCCCGAGAAGGGCCAGACAGTAAATATTTCAGGTCCTGTGGGCCACACTCTCTCCGTCAAAATAACCCCATATGTACACAAAGGGGAATGGCTGTCGCCAGTAAAACTTCGTGGACGCCAATATCTGGACTTCGTATAATTTTCACATGTCACAGAAGATTGTGTTCTTCCGATTTCTTCTCTTCTGTGCACAGATGTAAATGCCATCCTTATCTCGTGGCAGCAGGAAGACAGCTGGCCGTCCATGTTTGGCCTCTCTAGGGTCTAGTCGTCTAGAAAAATACGGAATGACCCTGACACTGAACAGCTTCCCTCACGTGGAGTCTGTGCTTGTTCACTGCACCTTGATCTCCTCAAGGCATTACGTTAATACTCCTTAATCAATCACTCTTCCCCACACACAGGGGAGGAAGGGTCTGTTTTATCAATGGCAGAAACTGAGGCACTGAGCCGGCCCAGAATGAGCCTGTGTGGAGCCCTGGGGGTGGCTTTCTGACAGCCCTTCTATCTTGAACTCTGCGCCCCCATTGCCTGCTCACCTCAAGTGCACACACCTCCTGCCCTGTGCTGCATGAACACTATTACAGCATCTTAATAGGATAATAGTGATCTTCTGGGACCTGGGATGGTGCAACTCTTTATTGCATCATTAATATATATTATCATAATATATATGATGATGAGGCAACCTGTGTGGCTAGGCGGGCCCTGGCCCAACCCCAAGTCATCGGCTGGCTGTCAGTTCTGAGTTATGCCTCTGAGAAGAAGCACGTACTCACGGGGCAATTTCCCAAATGAAATGTCCCATTCTCATTTTCAGATCTGGACAACAAATGCTGAACAAGCACGTAAGGATCCCTGTGTCAGGAGGATAATCGTTTCGTTCCCCCCGACTCTCCTCTCCCCATCCCCATCATTGCTTCTCACCCCTCACCCACTCCTGCCTACTCCCCTCCTACCAAAGTAGAAACACTTGGCTTCTCTGAACTCACAGACTGAACAGAATCGTCTCAACAAGTTGCCAAAGGTCCATATCTCCAGCTCAGTCCTATTTCCACAATGGTTCTGAGGCACTTAGGGGACCGCGTCGGCGTTCTCTCCACGAATCAATACCACCCCACGGTACCAGGATGACACATCCACGTGTCTTAGCCCACCTGCTTCCAGCTGGCCCCCACCCACCCCTGAACCTGGATGATTTCACTAGAGGTTGCATGAAGGAATCATCAGTATAAAGAGTTGGACGGGGGTGCTGCCCTGTTCACTGGGGCTTCCTTCAACCCATGGAAGAATTCCGTTCACCCTCATCAAAAGGATTTTTCTCACCCTGTGGAGGGCATCCACCAATGAAAGTATTTCATCAGCAGATACTCGGCTTCCTCAGACGCTAGTGACTAGTTAAGAAACACAGTTCCAGGGCTTCCCTGGTGGCGCAGTGGTTGCGCGTCCGCCTGCCGATGCAGCGGAACCGGGTTCGCGCTCCGGTCTGGGAGGATCCCACGTGCCGCGGAGCGACTGGGCCCGTGAGCCATGGCCGCTGGGCCCAGTCGCTCCGCGGCACGTGGGATCAGTGTCTTACAAAATCAACTTTTAGGGGCTTCCCTGGTGGCGCAGTGGTTGAGAGTCCGCCTGCCGATGCAGGGGACACGGTTTCGTGCCCCGTTCCGCGAAGGTCCCACATGCCGCGGAGCGGCTGGGCCCGTGAGGCATGGCCCCCGGGCCTGCGCGACCGGAGCCTGTGCTCCGCAACGGGAGAGGCCGCGACAGAGGGAGGCCCGCATACCACCAAAAAAAAAAAAAAAAAAAAAAAAAGAAACACAGTTCCAGGAAAAATCCATGCAGAACCTTGTGCATTCAGTCCCTTCCACACAGAATACAATTGTAAACAATCCCCATGAGCAACTGAAAGTGGTGATATAGAGGCTTCATTTGGAACTCCCTCTGAATCACAGACCCAGTACTATACGAGGACAAGGATTATCTCCCAACCTGCTACCTCCTTCCACACCACCAATTAGAAAAGGTCTCAATTGAATTTCTTTTCTTCTCTCAGTACTCTGACACAAGAGGATAAAAATACTCATAGCCTCTTCCAAAAGAAAAGACTATCCCTAACTCTACTCTTCAAAGGAAAAAAAAAAATTAAACGTGCTGAGAAATTCTGCCACTTTTCTAAAAACGGTTCTTGAGAGGCACAGCCGCATGATGAAACACTTCCTAGGGGTAATTAATCCTGAGCAACTCTTGTAAAAAAAAAAAAAAAAATAGAGTAACAAAGCACATTCCGTGATGCTGTAGTGTTTGACCAGTTTTTGCCACTCATGTATGGATTTACAAAATTCTGAATTCACACTATAAAACAGAAAGATGGGGGGAATGAAACATACCTATTCATGAACTTCAACAGCTCACGGACCCCACCCAGGCTGCAAGAGGAGTCCCTAGGCGGCAGCCAGTGTAATGACATAACCCACAAGAATGCCCTAGAGTGAAGTGGTTTTTAAAGGATATTGAATTTTTCTTGGGCTTCATCCACCACGAATAGTAATCTTTCTCTAAAGGGCTGTGCTTCAGCCAACCAAGATGAGGTTATTATTATAAGATAATTATTTGTAATAGAAGCTATCAATTACTGAGTACTTACGTGCCAGGAACCATGCTAAGTGCTTTATACACGCTATTTCATTTAACCTACACGACTAACCCTGTTAGGTAGTTATTACTATCTTCCGTTTATAGGTGGGGAAATTGAGGGTCAGAAAGGCTAAATGACTTGCCTAAGGTCACACAGACAATAAAACGCAAACCAACCCAGGACCATCTGACTCAAAACCTATCCAGTAAGATCACTCCACTAAACTGCTTCATAGATTTGAGTCATGGCTGTAAATTACCTCAAGCTCATCTTTCGGCCATCATCTACACTACAGTGATTCCCAAACTTGACTTTTCATTATAATCTCTTTTTAAAAATACAGATTCCCCAGAACCCACCCCAGCCCGACTGGATAGAATGTGGGGGAAAAAAATTAATCTCTTACTCTTTTGTTTTAAGCCATGACAAACAAATGGCCAGATTTTTTTTTTTTTTCCACTGAACTTAATGATGAGTATTTTGTGAAAAATACTGCAAGTCTTAAGTCTCCAGGCAATTGGCTGGCATTCAGTTGTTAAGTACTTTCTCTCTGGTTCACAAGAATGAATAAGTGAATGAACGCATATGCATGCCTAGGAATTCCGCCCTCGACTCCCATAGAAAAGCTTTATCCAGAAGAAGCTTCCAAAGCTCGTGGAAGCACTGTAACCAAAGGAGACTTGGGAATGTTACACAGCTACGGAAACTGATGTCCAGAGGCAATGGGATGTGTTCAGGGTCACCCAGCCGGACGGCAGCAGGCCCAAAATCTCCCAACCACCCACTTCCTCCAAAGACAGAACTGCTGCTTAGAATTCGTCTGGAATCATTCAGAAACCCAAATAATCACAGGAAATGAAAGACAGACTGGCACATGTCAAATGATTATAAATATGTGTAAAGGAGTTAACAGGTTCAGAATGTATCCCTCGGGAGCCGGCACACTCACTGGACCTTTCTTTACGTAAAGCATGGGGCCTCCGTGGAAGGAGACAGACTTGACTTCTAATTGACATATGATTGTATATATTGTTAGGGTGGAACTTGATATTGAAAGAGACAGACCTGAGTTCAACCTCAACTCTGCCACTTCCTCGTGTGGCCGTGTTGCCATTTACTCAACCTCCCCGAGTGTCACTTTCCTCCCCCAAAAACCAGTGATAATAATAACTACTTCCTATAGGGTCTCCATGCAGTTTAAATTCCTTAGTGGAGACAAGCACCCAGCGTCTGGCTCACAGTGACCATTTATAATTGTTGTTATTTTTACTCTCCAGTTCCCTGAAAAGTGAAACACATTCTGTTTACCCAGCTAATTGTTCTAACTGCCAAGGCTCAATGTCCCAGTTTGAAAAAAATCAGCCCTCCAATAGGACATTCCTTTATGCCATCCTCCAAACCGAGGATTGAAAGCATGCTTCCAAGACACACAGCTGTCTAACGTGCTAAGAGCAATAATGAATTGCCATAATATCCAGGGATAACAAAATTAACAACATCTTCCCCAAAAAATCTCCTCTGGGGTGATTTCAATCAAATGTTTCAACCAATTATTTCAGTCAAATGTTCAGTCATGAAAAAGAAAGGACTTGGATTGGAACCTTATTAAAATATATCCCTCTCCCTCAGTGAAACTTGTTCAAAGTTAACCATAAATGTCCCAAATCCTCGCCTGTACTTTCCCAAGTCGTTCCAAAGAGAAGATCCGCGGTGGAGCTGTCAGACTTGCTGCCTGTGATCGGACTGTCAGGGCAACAGGAGCAACACCTGCATGTTATCTTCCTCAGACAGCCACACACAGCCCTTTGGAACATCTCTCTTGATAACATTCACTCCTTTCACAGCCTCAAGCCTGGAGAGTCCATTTTACAAGGAATAAGGTTTCACTGGAGAGACGCAGGAAGGGGACAGAGTAAGGCACAAATGAAGTTTCAATCTGTTCCCTTCACTGCAGCCGTCCTGTGCATCCATCCAGGTAAGACAACATGCAGAAGGCCTCGCTCCTGCAACCCTGAAAGTCTGTCCACTGGCAGCAAATCTGATAGATCCACCGGCCTTTCAGTCACGTCCAATTTGGCCACCCTCCTCTAGATGCGGTCATTAGTTCCTGCTGACCACGGCTGCACTGCTAAGCACCAAAGACAGCACAGCGACCCTGGCTGTTGATGGCTGGTGTGGGACGTGGGCTCTGAGGGCTTTGATCTATTTGCTTCTCTGTTTACATATGGATTTAGGACAGAGAGGGGTGGTCTCAGAAGGAGAAATGCTTTGGCAAACTCTTGACTGTACAAACTGTTTCATTCACACCAAGGACTATGTTCCCTCTGAAGGGACACAGAAAGAGCTCCCAAAGGGCCAGGTTTTTGTCACAATATCTTAAAACAACATTTCTACATTGGAACTATTTTGCAGAGAAAAGAAGAATGCCTTGGCTGTTAAGATAGGCTGAACAAAACACCTGTCACCAGAGTTGTCGCTGGAGAGTAATGTGGTCCAGGCTACCCTCTCCAAACCACAGGACGACCATTCATCATCCCTAACAGACAGCTCTCTGTGTGATTACCATGGTAACAGTTCTCATCCCTTCCTAACAATCCCTGATACCACACACCAAAGTTTTAAAATCAAATCATGGTTACAGAATATAAAGAGAACTCAGCCAGCTTACATGCCAATACCAACATGATTCTTCCCTGCCAAGAAGCTACATTTTAATATATTTTTGATTCTTTGGTATTCACAGATGTCCCTAGACAATTTTTTAAGTTAAATTGTCAATAGCAATGACCATTGGTCAAAAGCCAAGGGTGGTATATCATTTGAGCAGTTACATATCAAAGCAAGATGCAATCAAAGGCAATTTACTGGGATTTGAAACATCATTAAGAAGAAGGGGAAAGAACCTACTGACTCTTCCTTGCATGATCAGTGATGGATATTTGCAGAAAACAAACACACACTTCATCAGCAGTTCCTTCCCGCCCTAGTGCCCAGCTCAGAGCCCATTTATTCACATGCCGAAGCATTACCTGGGGGAAAGCAGTTATCTTGGTGAAAAATGACATCCCCACCCAGCCAGGGGAGGTAAGTGAGATCCAAAAGCCAATTTCAGAAGCCACAGTGGTAGTACACATGTGTCTAATTATAAAGTTCTTTCCCCACTGTGAGACTGTATACAAGAAGCTTGTATTTAACAGCTTGTCTCAGGATAGAAAGCTATTTAAGGAAACCATCAAAAGTCCCCCAAGATCAAGAGTTTTATGGATATGTGGGGTCTCCCATACTATCATTTTTCAATGTTTATATTATAGAAAATTTCAAACATAAAGAAAAGTACAAAGAATAATGTAAGGAACATCTTGTGCCCGTGACCAAGCTTTGCCCAATCTTAATGCTTGGCTGTACTTACATTAGGCCTTTTCTTTTCCTTAATAAATAAATTACTACACAGGAAAGTAAAAATCTGTGTATAGCCCTCCCAATCCCATGCCCTTGGCTCCCTAAACAATATACAGTATTGGCCTGCATGTTTTCCAGCATTATATAAATGGTGTCAGACTGTAAGTATCAATCTACAACTTGTGGTTTTTTTCCTCAGCCTTGTATTTCTAAATCTTATCTGTATTAATACAAGTAGATCTGCGTCATTCATTTTCATCACTGCATACAATTTCACTGCTTGAATATAATACACACGATTCTGTCCTTTTTCTTCTGAAGGGCAGTTAGACTGTTTGAGATTTTTCACTATCATAAACAACATAGAAATGAGCATTCCTCTACCAGTGTCCTACTGCACACATGCAGTGATTTCTCAGGGCATAAACAGAGGTGGAACTGCTGGGTTGAGGGCATGTGTGTATCTGCTTCGAGGTGTTGTCACTCTGCTTCCAAAGCAATTGTGCCAAATAACCCTCCCACCATCGGGGAATGAGAACATCTATTGTTCCACATCCTTGTCATTGAGCGATACCATCAGAGTCTTTCATGTTTACCTGTCTGACAGGTATGAAATGGTACCTTGTTTTCGTGTTTTCCTGATTACCAGGGACATCCTTTCATGCTCACTGGACACCTAGATCTTCACTTCTATGAGTTGCCAATTTTTCTACGTGCCTTTTTTCTTATTGCTTTGGAAGAGATCTTTATACATTCAGTGACTTTAGAAAGTTACTTAACTTCTCAGCTTCCATTAGTAAAGCAGAGATACTATCTCTTAGGAATGACTGGAAGCCGAATGAAAAGCACTGGGTCCAGTGCCTGTAACATGCTAAGCCTCAAAACAAGTCACTATTTCTATTACAGTAAGTCCCCTACATACGAATGAGTTCCATTCCGAGAGCACGTTTGTAACCATAAGTCCAACAAAGTTAGCCTAGGTACCCAACTAACACAATTGGCTATAGAGTACTGTACGTAATAGGTTTATAATGCTTTTCAGATAAATAATACATTAAAAAAACACAAAAAAATAAAGAAAACATTTTTAATCTTACAGTACAGTACCTTGAAAAGTACAGTAGTACCAGCTACATCACCACTGCTTTTACGCTTGCTTCCGGACATCCTAGGCTTGAAATAAAGATACGGTACTACTGTACTCTACACAGTACAGTAGAGTACACAAAAGCACAACCACTTGGAGAGGATGTGTGCACGTGACAGTGTATGCCAGACACGTGAACTAACACGTGATTGGACCTGTGAATGCACTTTCACATCTTTGAAAGTTCGCAACTTGAAGGTTCGTAAGTAGGGGACTTACTGTGCCGTTATGAAGATGAATAATGAGGTTCAGGGTTTAGAGTATACGTTTCTAGCCTTTCTCCCCAGTTTTGAAGACCCCTTTGGGATAAACACTGCAGAACTTGGGAAGAGGACACTGAGTATCTCTGGCCCCGATTTCCCCAGGATACAAAGACATAATATCAGGACTCTGTTGTTTATAAGTTACCATGAGGAAAGTGTGCGAGGTTGACTCTCTCCGATAGTGCTTAAAAGAAACATCAGAGTTACACATCCTCCAGTCTACAAGTGGCTGTGATCTTGTCTGTGAGACCACGATCCTGAATTTCAGCAATGGTTAAGTACCTGCGTGAAAAGACCTCTGGGAAGAGGGTAGTGGGAGGTGCAGAATGGCAGATAAATCAGTATTAGGGACCTGTCCGGTATTGCCGGGCTGGAAACACAGCCATGACAACATGCGATGCCACCAGGCCCAAGACCTCTCCATGTCCCCACACGTCATAAGTGATCCTCGCATAAGAAAAGTGAAAGGACAATCATCCTATCGCTTATCACATACAGAAGTGTGTTTTTCAATAATGACCAAAAGTACATTGACATCACTTTGGTGGCAGGCACATAGTGAAAATACTTCTCCAATATTTATCCAATATCCAGAAGCATGTGTTCCTAAGGACATGGTGGTGAGCTAGAGAGATGCAATAAAAAGGAATCACATAAGCTTCTCTGCTTGGACCCTTAAGATATTTAGTTTCGTGCTGAGATCCTCCAGATTGGCTTCTACTCAGTTGCATCCTGGCCTCTCCTTGGAGAAAGGCCATGTTCATTTTTATGAACTCTGCCAAGGGAGTCAGGGAGCATATACAGCTGACCTCCAGGCTGATCAAGCAGTCCTGACACCAGCTTCAACCGGTGACTAGTGGAGTCCCTTTTTACACGTACTTGCACCTCACCTAACATTCAGAATGATCTTCCTCCATATTCAATTTCCACCGGCACTAAAGAAACCAGAGACTTTCCTTAGTGACCCTCTGCCTGTCTTTTGCAGTGTAATCATGGGTAAGAGTCAACTTCAGACCAAATACAATTAAGCCATATTCTGATATCTATCTGGGTGTACTGCTTTCTTCCTTAAACGTGTGCCAAGTTTCCACTTCCAAGAAGTTAAACTGCCATATAAAAATGCCGTGGTGATGATAAGTAATTAGACACTGTAATGGAAAATTAACTGTGTTTTTATTTAGAGCATTCATTTTAACAAGACATTTCTTTTTCTAACTGTTATTAAGCTGCAATAAAAATAAATTAAATCCTGAGGATCTGCAAAGGTTTTCTGGTTAAATAAAAACAAAAAAGAAGAAGAAAAACCGCCTCTTCTCCTAGAGTCAGAGTATTTCTTATTTTGTTAACGTCACTAAGTTGGTACACGGTCCTGGTCTGAACCCCCTTCCTGGTAAATTCTAAGGCCAGTTCTAACCCTGTCACCCGGGCTGTGGACAGAGGAGCAACCCTTCCACCGTCACGGCAGCGGACCCGGAGGCAGTCATGCCAGGCGGGACGGAGGGCCTTCGCCACATGTGGGAAGTCTTCACCCAAATGTTCTCTCTCCTCTCTCTTTTTTCCTCCCTGTTTTGCTGCTCCCAAGAGACTTGCAGCCAAGTGATTCGCAACAGTCTGGCAAGCACCTGTGGGCTTTGGCAAGTCCTGGGTTAGAAGGCGGCTAATCCAGCTCAGTGGGGTCCATCTCTGATGCCCCAGTAAAAACACCACCTCCTCGAGGATAGGAACGGAAAACGGCATTCCCCAAGAGAGAATACAAAATGAGGCCTCCACCTGTCCATCTCATCCAAAGCCTTGCAGCCCTCTAACCATGCTCCAGCTAAGGGTTCATCAGCAGGTGTAGCCAAGGGACGCGAACTGACTTCACTCGGGGCGGAAGAGCGGCTGGTGTGGTCCGCAGGCTCCGCAACCCCCACAGAAGTTCCCAGGCTTCGTACTAAGGCGGGAGCCTCAGATCTGTGCCCCACCTAACTTCCGTCTCTGTTCCTCTTCCTCCCGACCTCAAAACAAAGTGCAAACAGCACCGAAAAATGCTTCTGGGTTAACACTGATTCAGTCGTGCTAAATGCTGGGCAGGGCAGGGCACTCCCCCCCACCCCAGGCTCTTCCCTGAAGGCGCCCCAGCAGGTGTCTAAGTCAAATCAACCTAAGTCAAATCAACGGTGGGCATTTACTCTCCAAGCAGGGACAGAAGAATTTCAGAAGCCACCTTTGTGTTGCCCCCAGGGTCATTCGGAAGGACACTGAGCTACATACCAGGCGGAATCAAGTGGCTTCAAGAATTTCAAAGAAACCCACCCTTTTTTTTTTTCCCTATTCCTTCCCTTTTTTTGTTTTCATCTCTCTTTACAATCTAAACAACAATTTACCGTCCTTACTGCTTTTCACGTAGATTCCTGGGGTGTAAAAACCTACCAATCTTCTCATTTAGATTCCTGAGGTATGTTAAAACCAGCAGCTATATACCAGCCATGCTGGGATCACAAATTTTATTTTCAAGCCAGAGGTACAACCAACACTGCAGGAAATTGGTTTCATAAAAGATTTACTGCATATACAATTTCAGTTGAGTTGTATTTAAGGAGGTTAATATGACAATTTTGGTGTTGATAATACCCTTTAAGTGGAGTTCAAAGAGAAAATTCCAGACGGTAAGCAAACGGATTAAATTATCATAATGTTTCACAATTCCAAAGTGCCCACATAGACTCTAGAGGACCACAAAAAAGAGCTTGGCAGTGGCTCTACAGGTGCTTCAGAGAAAGATTTAAAATATCCCAACTGTTAGCCAAGACTTAGAATAAACTTAAAAATAATGGCAGTGGACTTCCCTGGTGGCGCAGTGGTTAAGAATCCGCCTGCCGATGCAGGGGACACGGGTTTAAGCCCTGGTCCGGGAACATCCCACATGCCACGGAGCAACTAAGCCCGTGCGCCACAACTACTGAAGCCTGCATGCCTAGAGCCCATGCTCTGCAACAAGAGAAGCCACTGCAATGAGAAGCCCGTGCACCGGAACAAAGAGTAACCTCCACTCACCACAACTAGAGAAAGCCCGCGCAGCAACAAAGACCCAACGCAGCCAAAACTAAAAAATAATTTAAATAAATTAAATTTTAAAAAATAATAATGGCAGTGCCGTCAACAAGTGTAAATATTTGTTGAATTAAATTATTGAATTAAATGATACTGAAGATTATAGACCTTTGGAAAGGCATTTTAACTTGCTAAATTTCTAATCATTTTCCCATTCGCTATTAGAAAAATGAGAACCAGCGAATAAATTGCTAATAGACTATTCACTCATTAAAACTGACCCCTAAGGAATCCCTCTGTCTCTCTATTTAACAAAGGTGTCATAAAATTTAAGGAGTAAGGAGACAACAGCTGAGGACCCCAAAAGAGCTCAGCTCCAAATATATTCTGACCTTGGATGAGTCCTCTATCCTGTGCTTCCCTCAATTTATTTACCCTTAGAATGGGAACAGGAGAGGCAGTGATGAGTGATTGCTAATAAAAGCGTATTTGCCTCTGGCAGAAATACAAATGCTTGTTAATAAAGATAATTTTCCAGACCCCCAGTTTACATTTCTCTAGCAACGTTCCAGCGCCCAGGATCCAGGTTCCCAAGATACTACAGGTTTTGGTCTCCAACTAAAAGACTGAGCTAGGATTGGGGGAATCACTGGAGCCAGCTCATGAAGTGGCAGCAGACTCCCTGACCCCCATCACACAGGTCCACACCTCATTTCATTTTTCACCAGGATGACACCAATCTTTGTGATAAAAATGAGCCCAAGGACACCACCCCAAAGAACTTGTTTCTCTTGGACCCACCGAAGAATAAAATGTTCTCAAAGCCCCCTCCTAAGATAAACACCCTTCCCCACATGCCCCTTTTAATTGGCTGATTAACTGTCCCTTGGGTGTGACTGCACAGCTTTATCCCGGGTGTGTAATGGAGTTGGAAAAATCTTCCTGATTTCTGAGTACCCTAATATGAAAGACAGCGGTGTACAGTGTGGGCTGAAACTATGTTTAAGCCCTGATGTGACCCTAGCACTTCGCAAAAAAAAAAAGTATGTTCTGCTTGGGAAGGTTGGTCTGTGGTCTCTGTGATTCCTTCCAGTCAGCTCTGTACGACTGGCCGCTGGAGGTCACGGAGAGAGCCTACAGAACGCTTCTGCCAGAGGAGAGAAAAAGAACTAAACTACAGGTTTTAGTGAAATCACTAAAAGTCATGCAGGGGCCATGGGTTGTAAAATGTACAAATACCCATATTCACCTCCCCCCAAATGTCTGTGTACAAGTCCTAGGGTAATTCTAGGTTATAAGTATCAATAATTATAATAAGTTATAAGTAATTATGCACAGTACTTAGGTTTCTCAGTATCATCTTATGAAAACTCTTAGGGTAAATTGTTACATCCTTGTTTTTGTGAAGCAAGTTACTCATTTTTTCCAAACACCCCTCAAATTTAGAAACTCTGCCTATTTCTAAAGATCAAACTGAAAGAGAGATCCCTCAAAAGGAACCGTGCCGCTACCTCTGCAATCTATTCCGTCCTGAGAAGCCAGTTCAAGGGACTCTTCCACCAAGAAACATTAATCACAACCAGAAAAATAAAACAATGTACCTGAGAGTTAAACAATATTTATGATATCATAAACTGCAAGTCATTTTTGGCCTTCAATCACTGTCAATGTTCTAACGTTTATGAGAGATCATCACTGGCTTCTAAGTGGCAATACAGTTCCATTCTGAGTGAGGATTACTGTTACCAGATTTTAAAATAAGACCAACATGTCATAAACTAAATTCATTCTAAACATGTTCCATACCTCCTCAACAGTCTGAATAACAAACTTTTTTTTCAAATGGAGGCTCTCTTTGGGCTTGGTTTTTTAATTTTATTTTAAATTTAATGACAAATGTTCCTTTAGTTTGGCTTTAAGGGAAGGATTCCTTTACTCAATATCTATTATGTAATGCAGGAGATCTATTAGGAAACTTAAATCAATCTGGAGATTGCTTCCTAAAACTAAAATTACTATATTTTAATAAGAAAGGGCCTGTTCAAATAAACAATTGTTTTTGAAGATGAGTACTCCGCCAAGGTTAGGGTGTCTAATAATAAATTACTGTCCAGTGATTATCTACCAGATGAGAAATGTTTCCCTTTCTCAGTTTACTTGAATATACATGCTCTTCTGCCCGAGGAGATCAGGATCATAAACTGACATTAGGATTTTGCTAAATCTGAACAACATGGTTTGCTTAATTATGTAGAGGCTTTTTAAACGCTGTTGCTTTTTTTCCACCACAATTTCATGTACTTACTGTGCAGGGTGGTCACTTTATTACCTTAGTTTCCATTATTTTAGCTGACAAAGGTCACTTCTGTTAGTTATATAAATCTTAAAACAGCAAACCAAAGGATGAGATAGTTCAGTAACTTTAATTCCAATTTATGCCTTTCACTTGATTTGAACATTTTATGCATTGGTTCCACCAAAAGTGCTAAATATTTATCTCTATCCAGAAAAAATATATATATATATATAGTTTCATTATGAATGCCAGCAACTTATTGCTGTTTTTTAATTAATAAAAAAAAGATTAAGTTCATCCAATTTAAGATTTGTGATCCTGAACATAACTGTTAAAAGCAACAAAAATGCTTTGAAAGCATGGTATTTGCAAAACCTTTGAGAAGTCGCTAATGGTATTCCCATGATCTAATACATGTAAGGCTTTAACTGTAATCGTAAACCCACTGAAAGCTTATGATCTGAAAGGATGGACTATTGTAGCCAGTTTTTATGGGTTTAATTCCACTGGCAAATCCCAGTTTCTATATTTTAAATCTCAACTAGAGCAAAATCACAACACATTTTCAAAAGAACAACCTAAAGAAATCAAGCACGGGAACAATAAGGCAAGAACTCCAGTGCCAACAACCACCCTCTCCCACAAACCATCAAAGAACTTCAAAAGCACAAGACTGAGCAAAACTTTTAGTTCGTGAAATATGTGCAATTCACTTTGAACACTCACAAAAGTACATATGAATCACTGTATTTTCCTCCGATTTATGTCCCACATAAGGTTCAATAAAACACAAAACTTACTCAGCCTCGACTGATGACTGGATCATTGTTTTTGGAGGCTATTTATTACTCTTTTTCTGGCATGATTTCTTCTATGATCCAATTCTGTGACTGCTAAAAGCCAGGAAAAGCTGCCTTCAAGTCAATGCATGGCACGAAGTCCCTAAAAAGTTTGCAGGCATCAGGCTATGCCTAGGTGCTTAGGAGAAGCTGTTCTGCTTTGTCCTAGGGACCTCCAGGTATGCAATGTCTTTTCAGGGTGTGAGAGATTTACGATTAAAACGGATCCTCTCTTTTCCCTTTAAGGGATTTGAGTTCTCATGGCAAATGATTATTTACGCTCAAAACAAGAATCAGCCTACTTCCCCGCTCCAAGATCTACGTAGACAACTCAGCCCAGGTTTAACGCATGGCAGACATACAAATGTAAAAACATCAACCATATCTATCTTGTTTTTAAAATTTCTTCTTCGAATCTTGTTTCGTATATTTCTTGGCGTTTAAAATGCAGTATTACAAGTCTTGTTCTGGGCTACCAGGCCTAATTCCACCTTACAGACAAAATTTATTTTACAAAGGAGTAATTGAGTATAATACTCATTTTATTACCAAATACATGTAGGAACAAATTGGTTGTAAAAGAACTTTACTGTATGTATTTACACACGTATTTACTGATTGTCCTAGAGAGCCTATCAATGGGATCAACAGAAAATGCAGTATTCCAAGCACAGTGTACTAGCAGCTCTTAGCCTGAACGTTCCAAAAATATCTTTCAAAACTACTGCTATCTCTTCACTTTACTTTTTCAATGTAAGTACAATTAAATTCATTTATTTCATGCCACCCATGCAACAAATATACCCTCAAAGGGTCTTTCGGTTTAGAAATACTAAATTTTTACCTTCAGTTGAAAGCAGTTAATAACTTTCTTGATAAAAATTGCTTCAGTTTTTTTTTTTCTTTTTTGCTATACCCACGTCTGGAGGGCTGCCAGGGCACTATGAAACTTGGAGCTTCTTTTAATGCAAGTATTTTAGAAATAACTTTGGATTTATTTTCTACATAAACCTATGACTTTTAAAGTATATTTATTAAGTGTTCTTTATTTTTACTACACATCTTGTTCTTGTGGAGAAAGTAAACCAGATTTGAGGAATGTTTTTATTGTGGTCATTGTTTTTTAGTCACTTAAAACTCACAGGGTTGACCTCCTCAGCTGGCTCCACAACGCGACACATTCCAGAACTACTTCCCCAGAGGGAGATCTTTTTAAGTAAAGTTCAGCAGATTCAGGATTTTGCGGGGAACCTCAGGATACTGACTTACTTGTAAAATTCCCAGTGGAGACAGGAGGAGGTTGGACGAGTTAACTCAAGGTGAGAAGCAACGCCACTTCCTGAGACAATGATTTAAGTGCTGAACCAGGTCAAGGGTTTGAACTTTCTTCCTGAAAACCACAGCAGCGCTGGGAAGGAGGAAGGTTCTCCTGCCAGCAGATCCCAGGCGCTGCGGGGCGGCCGGCTCTCAGGGGCGCGCTGCCTTGACTGCCTTTCTAACCTTGCCATTGACACCTTGCCGGGCCCCTTCCAGGTTGCAGAGGCCTCTGCAATGCTCGCCTCGGACAAGTCTAGTCCTCTTGCAGGGGCCCAAAATTCCCGGGCCCCTTCCTCTCGCCCTTGGGTGGGAGGACAGAGGTGGTCAAGCGCCCGACCCCGGCACGAAAGCGGCCGCACCCCACGGCGCTCCCGCGGGCCGTCTTACCGGTACAGGAATGCAGGGGCTTGGGTCGCACGACCAGCGACGGGCACATGGAGTAGAGGGAAAGTTTCTCAAAGTAGTCGCAGGTCTCCTTGGAGAGGATCTCATCGATCATGAAAGTCTTGTAGCGCCTCCTGGCTGCTTGGAGCTGGCCGGGCGAGCTCAGCCTCAGCTCTGCGTGGCAGTGCATGGTGAGCCCGGGCGGGCGCCCGCCGCCCGGGGCCGCGGGGCTGGCGCGCCGGCGGGGGCCTCCGGCCGGCTCCTCAGCGGCCGGGAGGCGGCGGGGCTCGGGAGGTGCGCGGAGGGGAGCCGGCACCGGGCGCGCGGGCTGCGCGTCTAGACCCACCCGCAGATCAGCATCTTCGCCGAGCCTTTTGGGGACAGTGCAGCTGTCAATCAGCTCGCGCTTCCCGCAGGGCCTGGTGCGGAGCCGCGCGGAGGGCCGGCCGCTCGGAGCCCAGCCCGCCTGTGTTACCCGGGGCGGACCTGCGCACCTCGTGCCCGCCGCTCTTAATCGCCTTCTCCAGCCTCTCAGCGTCTCGCGCTCGTCTGCGTGCCTATTTTAAGACACTCGCTCCGGCTCTTCTCCCCGCCCCCCTCCTGGGACGAGCTCCAGGTGTGTGTGTGCAGCGTGCGCGCCCGTGTGTGCGCGCGGTGCGGGGAGCGCGCGCCGCCCCCGCCAACGGGCTAGGCCTCCGGGGGCCGCTGCCCACGCCGAGCCCCGCGCGCCACCCTCGCGCCGGGCCTGCCGCGCTCCCAGCCGCGCTCCCATCGCCGGCACCCGGCGGGCGGGCACGTCCTGGTCTGTTAGTAGAAAGAAGTCGAGACTTCGCCGAGGCTCCCGAGACTGCGGGCCCCAGAACCGGCGCCCCCAAGGAGCCGCGTGCCTTCCTGCCTCCCCACGTGGACTTCCGCGCGCCGTTTCCCAAGGACGGCGCCCGCCCCTAGCGTCCCCTACGCTCGCAGGCGGCTCCCAGCCCGCGCGTTCCGGCACCCGGAGCGTACGCCGCGATCGCGAACTTGACCGTTCCACGGAGATCCCAAACCATCAATGACCTTTGCCCTGTCCGTTATC
Source organism: Physeter macrocephalus (assembly GCF_002837175.3). Classification (NCBI taxonomy): domain Eukaryota; kingdom Metazoa; phylum Chordata; class Mammalia; order Artiodactyla; family Physeteridae; genus Physeter; species Physeter macrocephalus. The sequence continues at coordinate 4,957,133 of NC_041229.1, forward strand.
CCAATAGTAAACTGTTTAAAAAAAAAAGTAATCAAAACCACGTGTTCCTTTTTTATTTTTGAGCTCTGTTTATACACCTTTTTTCGTCTCCAGAAGGGCCAGCGCAGCGGTACTGCCGGGTGCGGCGAGTCAGCCCGGTCGTGGCTCCTGGTGCCGGATACTCTGGCACCACGGCTTTCGTCCCCCGGGTCCCTGGCGACGCGTAGGGTTGGGGGAGCCGCGAAGACACGCGTTCATTAGGTGGTTTGTCTTCTGCCTCCTGGGCGCCTAACTTCCGAGTCTGTTCCAATCAGTATCTGAACGAACTTTTGTTTTCAGTTGGAATTGTTGGGCGAGGGGCGAGGGGACCCCACGCAGCCTCGGCACCCGGACCGTCCTGCTGCCCGCGTCCTGCCCCCTCGCCCGCGCTCGGCAGAAACTGCCGGTGCGGCTGGTTTCACGCAATTATGCCTGGGAGTTAGTTTGCACGGGGCCGCAAGGGAAACGCACGGTAAGGTGACTGAGAATTACAGACGCGGATGGCCTTCTCTGAGACCGAGTTTGGGGCTGGTGACATGTCGCGGCCCCGGGTAACGGCGGGCTCGCTGCAGAGCTGCTCGCCCTGCAGCACGAGTCGCCGCGGAAGCAAGTGGACGCGCGCGCAATTCAGAGGGAAGGGGAAAGCTTGGAGAACTAATAATCAGGCACTGCGAGAAAGTAGTAATAAACCGAATCAGAGCCTTGCATTAGACGTGGCCCGCAACGCGCCTTTGAGGAACTTCATTCCCGAGGTGTTTGCGTGCGCCCTGGCCCCCCTTCCCTCCTCCTCTCCATTTAGAACGTTTTCATGTATTCTCATGATATCTCATGCTCATTCTTCTCCTCCCGGAGCGGCGGCTTGAGGGCCCGCGAGAGCTGCGGCCAGGTGTCCCGGTGGCGGCGCGCGTCCCGCCGCAGAGCCCGGAGGTCGCCGCGCTGGGCCCGGCGCGTCCGCGGCTGTGATGGCCGGTCCCAAGGCCTGTCCGCTGACCCGCGCGGGGCCGAGAACACTCCCAGGTCAGCCCGAGCAGCGCCGCTCGGCGCTGCGACCGAGGGGTCCTCCTGGACGCCGGCGGAGCAAGGACCCGCTGCGCCACGAGTGGGGGACCGTCCCAGGGGCGCGGCGTTCGCACCGAGGACATTGTTGGGTGGGGAGTTATATGTCCCGCTGGAAAGTGCAGAGCTGTCGGCAGCGCCGAGAAACTGCGTGTTTGGTGGGATTGGAGGGCGCAGCGTGGGGGAGACCCCCGGGCCTCTGCGTCGCACCCGGTGACCCTGGAGAGGGACCGAGCATTAGCCCTTCGGACCCTCTGTCGGGCCCTCACGGCACGCGCGCGCCCCGTTACTCTTCGGGCCCAGTCTCTTCCTCCACCTCTTGTCCTCTAGCCTCGCCGGCTCTTCCCGTTCCTTCCACCGCCACTGGCCCCTTTCCTCCGCTTCCGTCCATTTCCCCTTCCCCACTGTTCCCAGCACTTTGGGCCTCCTCTGCTGGATCGAATTCCCCCATCTCTCCTCCGCATCTTCCATCCTGGTTTCTCTTTTCCTTTCTTTGCTCTCTTCCTTTCCTTGCCCCTCTCTTCCTCTCTTCAGACCCGGATCTGGAGCCGCGCTCCTGTGCCCCTGCGCCCCTGCGTCGCGGCTTTGCCACCCGGACGGCTGCGGGTGGCTCGCGGGCGGAGACCGCGCCGAAGCCCCGGCCGCCCGGCCCGGCGGCAACCGGCCTTGTCGCTGCCTGCCGCGCCCTCCAGCCCGCTCTCCTCCCCGAGACCACTTGACCACCGGCACAACATTCGCTCACACTCTCCCGCAACTGGTCCTTTGATTGGAAATCTGCAGCTCTTTAAATAGCTAAATAATAAATTAAGTAATAGCTTATTGGATTTTCTATCTTTTCTATTTTCTACCACAGAGGCAAGAAATCTTCTAGGGGGTCTGAGAGCACAAGTCCCCAGGTATTGGAAAGAGAGATTCCAGATCTTGGGAGTCTGGAGCCTTCAGCTTTCTGTCGCTTATAATCAAAGCTGAACCTCAGTTTTTTCATTTGTAAATGATAATCATAATACCTACTTCACAAGGTTAGCCTTTCATGATCCATGACTACACAGCTCTTCCCTTCAGTGGGAATGCCCACGGCACCCCATCCCCTCCCTCCTTCACTGCCTGGAAAACTAATTCAAGGCCCATCTCAAATGTCACCTCCTTTGGGAAAGCCCCCACACTCCCCAAGGCGGTCCTTGCTGTTCCTACCTCCGTCTTAGAGGTTCCTTTACTATATTATTGCCTTCTGCCTATTTCTTTCACCCACTGGACAATTCGTCTTGTATCACCAATACCAGCATAGCACTGGCACATAGTAGGTTCTCAGTACATGTCATGAATAAATTAATGCATGAAAGCTGGGATAATTATATAAGGTGTGTAAGACCCGAGCACATGATGGGACTTCACATCTTCACTAGGTGTACTACATTTGTCTTTCTCCTTAAATGAGCCTCTCTTTCCTTTATATTTTTGGTTTTTCAGCAACAGCATCTAGCCCAATTCCCATTTTGCACTCATCTCTCTCTTTTCACTCCCTCTCTCCTGATCTCAGACTGTAAAGGGCTTTCGTGGGAGGAAGCACACCCCAGCTGTCAATCACGAAGTGGGGCTTTGGTCAGGAATAGTCAGGGGTTTAGTTTCCAACATTAATGAAGTGGCTGGAACAGCAAACATCTGCCAAAGAGCCTCAAACCTCTTCCAGCTGCTGGAGACCCACAGACACTTCCCAGCCTCCTGTGACTGTACCGTGGCAGTGTCTGCCCCTCTACCGGGAGGAACACACATGGAGAGGAACAGACCTGTCTGTACCCAGCCACGCTTGCTCAGGCAGGCATGGAAGGGGATAAAAAGGCACATCACCAGGAGGCTTCAGGAGAGCAGCTCCCCTCCCCCATCCGGCGCCTGATTCCTGGGGATAGAGCCCAGCCAGAAGGAAGGGGGCAAAGACACCTGTGCAAAGTTAAAAGGTTCTGACAACTAGAAACCAAAGAATCGCTCCTTCCCATTTCAGCTGACAGCCAGTGTCTCCATTCAACTAGAACACATGAAATTTAATAAAGCAAACTGGTATTTAAAAATCTAGGATGGCATTTAAATTGCATCTAGGATCTAACCCTAGGTAAATGAGCTCAGCTTCATTTTCTGTTTAACTATCCTTTTATAATCCTGGGCTTTGTGTCGAGGTAGATGTCAGAAGCGGCCGGGGCACAAGTCTTCCAAATACATGAACTCATTCGCAATCATCTTTTCTACAAGTGGGGGGAGTGGAGCGGAAGCCCCCCTACACTCCAGTAAAGTGTGTTTAATAACTTGTATTTCAGTTGCTAAGATTTGAAATGGTTTCAGACATGTAAAAGCAAAATAGGGAAAGCCTTGTAAGTTAATATTCCCCTGGGCCCCAGGGCCATGCCAAAACTGCTGCCTGCGGAGCCCAGCACCGCAGACTTGCACGACAAGAAGTGGGAGGAGGAGGAGAAGAAAGCCAGCTTATTTTTAATGATGATATTAATTTACAAAAACTGCTCTCATACACTGTAAAGCATCTTTTTAAGAGAGGGCACAAATGTAATCCACTTGACAAATGGGCTTGGAAATGTCTGAATAGGTCTTTCTTTCTCAAAACATCTTTCTGGAGCAAAAGTTTACAGGAAAAAAAAAAAAAAGATGATGATGGCTGTATCTACAAAGCACCTAACAGTTATGTGAAGAGTGAAAATGCAGTAAATCATCCAAAAGTTTCCAACTTTTTAGAAGCTTGGTATACAGATTAAAACCATTCGTTAACAAATTTTTTTTTAAAAGCCATTTGTTTTGCTGATTATTTCCCTTTTTAAATTGTGCTATCCTGACATGAAACAGCCTTATTTCTGCCTATGTGTCTCAATTATCCCATTGGATATAGCCAGGAAAATAAAATTTAATCATTCCTATCTTTTTCATAATATTGTAGAAATGGATATTGATGTTTGGAACATCACTGGTTTTGACTTTTTTTTTTTTTTTTTTTGTACATGATACCCCTCACTAATGAGAAAGCTGCCACAAGAGAGGAGAATCACTTTTAATATGTCATGGAGCAGTGCCCTGGCTGCCTGGGGCAAGTGGAAAGAACTTTTGAGTCAGGCAAACCTGTGTTCCATTCCCAGCCCAATCACTTAGTAATTTCCCTGACCTCTGGTATTCAACCACTACGTGGGGTGATGTTAGCCAACTCAGGTTTACTGGAGGATTCCATGGAGGGTTGTGTGCACCGCACTAACTCATGAAATGCCAGTCTTCTCACGGCCTTCACTTTGAGTTCAATAAAATAATCAATTCGCTTTCAAAAACCATCACAAAGTAAAACTGCCTTTTTAAAAAAGCATCAGAGCCACTGCTGTTTCATGTGTTTGGGGTTGGTTTTTGTTCAATGTTCAGAACCCAGGAAGCAATTCTCTTTCAAAAACCATCACAATATAAAACTGCCTTTTTAAAAAAGCATCAGAGCCACTGCTGTTTCATATGTGTTTGGGGTTGGTTTTTGTTCAATGTTTAGGACCCAGAATCAACCAAGAAATAAAGAGTGAGAGGAGCTGGCGTTAGAGTGAGGGACTATCGTTAACCGAAGGAAATGGCCCTGGCCACCAGGCGTCCCTAAGTGCTACTCAACATCTGGCACCTGCAGCCACAGACTCAGCACATCTGCAGGCGTCAATCATTCTAACCAGCACTTCACAAGAGAATGGCTCATATATCGTTGTTATGGCTTCTGTCTGCAGAAAAAAACCGCCATGATCCTGCACCCACTGGGTGACATCTCATCCAAATCATCTCGTAAAGTATTTTTATTCTCTTCTCTGCATCACGCAGGCCTCTCGGTTAGGTTTCATGTGAATTCTCTGTAATCTGCCCTAACACAGAGCCGGCCAGCAGCAATGAACCCAGCAAGGCAGGGTTGCAAAGAGAGTGAGAAGTCGGTCTGTCGTTGGCATGGGCTGTTATCAAGGACAAGAAGGTTCCTGTGTCAGCCAGCGCAGGAAAAGACTTGTGGAGCCAGTCTGCCTCTGACCATACGAAGGAAAAACAACACTCGAATGATTAACTTGCTGTCGTGATTGTTATTATGCTAATACAGAACAATGTTTACCGAGAACACTGGGTGCAGAGTGCCAGTCAGAATGGAATGGTCTCTGCTCTCCAAGCTCTAAGGAAAAGGAAGTTTGTATGGACTCTTGGACACAGGTGCTAATCACCCACTTAGGTCTAAGCGTAGGGGGCGGCATGTGCACACCTGCCTGTGCCTAGGTTCTGTAAACTTTTTTTTTCTTTAATATAGGAATGAAGAGAGGGGTAGGAAAGGACAATGGAAAAAAAGGGAAATAAGAGACATTCGGAAACCTTGTTTACTAAACAAATTCAAGAGGAACCTTTAACCTTAGAGGAGGAGGGAAAAGAAAACCTAGGCTAAGTGAGTCGTCCAGCCCAAAGTTTGACATTTGTGGTATCTTTCCGTCCCACGCTCAGCCTAGGTTAGCAGGCTTTTAGGCATGGAAAGATGTGCAGACTGTTTCCTTTTCTAAGGAATAAACCACAATTTGAAATCTTTCTTCTGGTGATAGGCTTTTAAGAGAAAGTTGACCTCGGTGAGTTATTTATAATGAATATTTTTATCTTCACTAGAGATTACAACACAGCAAGTGTGCTCAAAGCAAAATGGAGAATCAAAAAATAACATGGAGAATTCTGGCATTAAACATTCTCATAAAAAACACTCAAAAACTTAAGGAAAATGCAATTGTATCATTTTCTAGATAATCTGAGTCAAATGAAATTCTGCTGCAATCTTTTCATCTGGGGATTTTTCTGCAGAGAAGTATTTCATTTCACTTTGAGCAGACAGCCTCACAGACAATTTTTATTTGTCTCTAATACTGAAGCTTTTCCTTGCTTTCTTTCAAAAGTTACAGAGATGCTCAGATCTAAATAGGCTATAAATTACTAAAGTAAATGACTGAGATGGTGCCAATCTCTGCTCATTTCAATTACACAAGCAGCCTGCCTTTTAAAAAGGGATTTGAATTCATCACAGAACAGAGAATCCTCAAATTCTATTGCCAGTCCACATCCTGATACGTTTACTTAAGTCAATTATTGAGTCTCTTAGATTATGTCTACATAAGTTGCCGAAACATCTGGTCATTTCAATCAGTTCAATAAAAGATTCTGCCAAGCCAGGGGAAAAAATTAGTCAAATTAGTCATTTGTACAGCAGAACAATGGGTTGTTTTCTCAGGGTAGACAGTAAGTGGATATAGCTCAAAAGGTTTTAATTTTCTCTTCTGAAATCAGTTCCTGAAGGAGGTTTTGATTTTTATCAGTTAATGTTTGGGAGGTGTTCTAGCAGATCTTCAGTCCAAAATGTCATGGGTATGAAGATGGCGTAGCCATGTCTCTGAGACAATTCTGTGCTCATTTGAATTCTACATTCTCGAGGTTGAGACCACGCCAGAACTAAGCCAGAATGGTGTTTGTTAAATGTTGAAAAATAAAAGCAGCAGTACTAGAAATCACCGAATAGTGCTTATGCTCCTGGAATTTACTAGCATTCCTGTTCTCCTGTGTCCTCATTTTCAGGAAATCTGATACATTATTTGAATGACCAAATATAGGCGAATACAGCTTTTTCTTTAAATCGCTGTTGCACAAATGCTTCTCTATAAAATCAAAACCATACAGTCCTTTTATTTTTTTCAGTCTCATGTGAAATTGTCAAAGAATATTTGGAATTTCAGCTCACTATCTTTCTGGATCACATAGAGACAGCCCCAGGGAGAAACAAACGCTCAGGGAAGGGAAGAGGTTTCAGGTCCCCAGCCCAACATTCTGCTTGTATTAACCCATTTTTCCTTTCGCATTCACGTTCTCATTCATGGATTTAAAATCCTCTGATCCAAAAGAGTTTATAAAATGATTTGGTTCAGAAAGCTGTATTAGAATGCAAGCTCCCACTTGCATAAATGTATTAGAAGAAAAAGACATTTTTATATTTTTTTGGGCAACATGAAATACAGATAACCTACCTATGTCTAATTTTACACAGCTTTATTCTCTGTGCATAGATTTAAAGGTTGTTTTTAAGACACAGACAATTAGAAATAATAATTGTCATAAACTGACTAATGTAAACTTTATATTAAGTCTGAGATAACTCACCCTCCTACTAAATATTCCAGGGTACATGACCTCTTAGGCTGCTGTCTGTGTATACCTTGTAAGATGTCTGTATCTTAATTGTCAAAGGTTAGTTGTTAACGAATTAGTTAAAGAAAAAAAAAGTCTTTCTGTCTTCTTTAGGAGAGGAAATAGCTCTTTACTTTGAGGACAAAGAAATTCAAAGAAATCTAGTTTCCTAGGTAGTAGGAGAAGAGTTTTATTTAGAACTTTAGTATGAGGAGAATCTTGCTTTACAAAATCTGGGGTTCAGTAAAGGAACGATGCTCACGTAACTAAGGGGAAGGATTTTAGTTCTGACATGAGGAGACTGGAAGTTGGCAGAATTAAGACTTTGGAGAATTCAGCAGGAGGACTCTAGATTAAGAATAGGATAAACTAGGGGGATCAAACGGGGGGCAGAGGGTAGACTGTAGCTGACTTCTTGTGGAAAGAACGAGAATTTGTTTTCCACCTGGAGGTACTAATTGTGCAGAGTTTATACCTTCATTTATCCAGTATAATTTTAGAAAAGTAGGTTTTACAGCCCCGAAGACAATGGCCTAGAGAGACCAGACAGAGAGCAGCACATGAGGCAAGGTGTTGAAGAGATGAGAGAGAAAGAGAGGGTATCATTAAACAGAATATGCGAGAGCCTCCTGAACCTCAAAATAATTAACATATTTGAGGAAAAGTGCCCAACCTCAAATTGAAACTTTAGTGGGTGCACACACACGTGCGCTAAATAGCCTACAAGTAGGTTGCTGTCCTGATGACAAACTAGGAAACAATGTACAAGGTAATATTGTGGAATACGGAGAGATCCAAACAAAAGAGACTAAATTAGTCACACACGGTTTGTGGGAATGGAAACTGGTTGCCATTTCTGGAGGGCCATTTGGCATTATGTCTCGAGTTCAAAATTGATCCAGCAATCCCAATCTAGGAATTTAAACCAAGGCTGTGGTTCTCAAACATGATTGTACATATAACAACCTCCAAGGACAGCTTGTTTAAAAATTCTCAACCCATAAGTCTCTTCCCCTAGAGATTTGTAGGTGTGAGAATTGACATTTTTGAACAAGCAGCCCTCTTGATTTGTCTACTAACAAACAGAATGCTGAAGACATAATAAAAGTGGGAAAAGCTGTAAGCAGAAGCAAATATGTTTGTTGTAAGTTTCCTTAAAATGGAAGGAAATCAGAAAATCTGTTATTTCACTTCTCTGAACCTCAGTTTCCTGTCTTTACAATAAAAGTACATACTCAGACAAATAAGTACACACTCAATGCCACTGCTCTGAGATTAAATAAGGATTCACTTAAAAGGCTTAGACAAAGCCTGATGCGTTATTAAAGATCAATAAATATTAGCTATTATGCAATGTTGAGTGTGTGGGAGGAGGCATTTAAATAACAGAATGTATAATACAATTCAATTTTTGAAACATTGTTTACATACATGTGTATATATGTACATGCAGAGCGGTCTGAAGACATGTTCAAATGTTAACAGTGATAATTCCTTGATAGTGAAATTTTGAGGGACTTACGTTCCTTTCTGTAGTTTTGAGTATTGTTTGAATTGTTCTACAATTAACATCTATCATTTTTCCTCAAAAACATTCAAGTTCAAAAATATAAAGTGTAATTCAATAATACCTTACATGTGCAGAACACTTCCATGTACAGAAAATTTCCAAATACCTTGTTTCATGGGAGCCTCACAAAGTCCTGTGAATGAAAAAGGACATATCTCATCATTTCTGTTTCACAGATGAAGAATCAGGGTAAGTGGTTTACTTGAGGACCCCATGCACAGCTAATGACTTTGCAGACCCGAGTCCAGCCCCAGGTCTTCTGAGTCCAAGTTCACCATACCTCCCACTGGACAATGATTCCTCAGTGATCTCAGTTATAGTTTTCAACAGCAACAACAAAAGCAGGGGGAGAGATTACAGTTATACAAATGTCTATTTTTCATTTATCCTCCACATTTAAAAAAATGCTCAGCACTAGATAAAACCGAGATATATTGAATACTAAGAAGGCTGATATGAAAAGATATTAAAGTCAGGAGATACCAAAGTTAGGTCTCAGATAGTAACCCTAAGCATCTCATGTGTTTCGCAGCTTTGGTTACTCTTAAGTACAGACAGTCTCAATCACGTGTTAAAAGTTAACAGAAATCTCATGAGCAAAGAAAATGATTTGATGATCATGTAGAGTGTAGACTGTCAGCAGGCTTTCTCTGAGTTCTCACAGGTTTTTCACCTCTTAGCAGTTCAGCCCGGCGCCCGACGGAGGTTTAAGGCCGAACCTCCTTGGCTTTGCTTGGAAAGCCCCTGCCCGGAGTCAGGAGCGGATTGTCAGGGAGCCGCGGTGTCTCGGCCGGCGGTGTGGCCTGCACTGCCCCCTCCCGGACGAAAGCCAGAACTGCGTCTGTGCTGTGGAGCCACGTCTCCCCCTATCGGCAGAAAAAACTCCATCACCGAAGACCGGCTTCAGCGAGGCCCCCGTAGGCTCAGAGCATCACCTGGGCCCAGACCAGCTCCCGAGGTCCTCAGGAGGTACCATTCGATTGGTTTTCAATGCAGACGTTTAAGGAATTCCCCCATGGGCTAACAAGTTCCCCTGTTCTCCACTCCGGGGCCTCCTGGACCTCAATTCTGTGTCAGAAGTGCCACGGGGGCTTCCCTGGTGGCGCAGTGGTTGGGAGTCCGCCTGCCGATGCAGGGGACGCGGGTTCGTGCCCCGGTCTGGGAAGATCCCACATGCCGCGGAGCGGCTGGGCCCGTGAGCCGTGGCCTCTGGGCCTGCGCGTCCGGAGCCTGTGCTCTGCAACGGGAGAGGCCACAGCAGTGAGAGGCCCACGTACCGCAAAAAACAAACAAACAAACAAAAAAGATATCCACCTCTGGTGTGTTAAGGCACTGAGATTTTAGGGTTTTGTTTGTCATCACAGCATAACTTGACATCGCTCTGACTCATGCAAGTGTGGAGGTTTATTCCTGCCACCACCTAAGAATTGCCTTTATTTTTCGGCCGAGCAGCATATGGGATCTTAGTTCCCCAACCAGGGATTGAATCTGTGTCCCCTGCATTGGAAGCGTGGAGTCTTAACCACTGGACCACCAGGGAAGTCCCAAGAATTGCCCACGTACCCCCCCCGCCCAGAAAAAAACCAGAAGTGCCACGAGTTGCTATTCTGTCCTGAAATAGTGAAGCAGATCAAGGGACACATTTTCTTTGATGGGCCTAAACTCTCGTTTCCTTTCTCCCATGAATCTGAGTTGGCCTTCCGATTTATTTTGACAGGTCCTTACAGCAGGAGTGACAGTTCTAGGCCTGGTGCTTCAGAGAACTGGCAGCTCCACTCTTGATCTCTTGGAAGCCACACACCAAGTCAGAGGTCCAGCTACCCTGACAGACCACAGAGCCATGAGGAAACCCAAATCAGCCACGTGGCAAGCGAGTGGCCGTGAGAAGGAGCCCCGAGGAGCCCAGCATGTGAAGGAAACCCTTTCGGATGATCCAGCCCAAGCACGTTTGTGACCTCACAGCATGGAGACACAGCAAGGAGCAGGTGAGCTGCCCAGCCAAGTCCTGCCTGAATGCCCAGCCCACGGAATCATGACAAATAACAAGCCCTTGGTTTTTGGTTTTTGTTTTTAATTGGAGTATAATTGCTTTACAATGTGTTAGTTTCTGCTGCACAATGAAGTGAATCTGCTCTATGTATACCTATATCCCCTCCCTCTTGGACCTCCCTCCCACCCCCTCCCCCATCCCACCCATCTAGGACACCACAGAGCAACGACCTGAGCTCCCTGCGCTATACAGCAGGGTCCCACTGGCTATCTATTTCACACATGCTAGTGTATATACAGATGAACCTATTTCCAGGGCAGGAATAGAGGCGCAGACGTAGAGAACAGACACGTGGGCACAGGGTGGGAAGGGGAGGGTGGGACAAACTGGGAGATTAGAATTGACATATAAATAAGTGCTTGTCTTGAACCACTAAGTTCTGGGTAGTTTCTTGCACAGCCATAGATAACTTGAAACGCTCATGCCTTCTGGGCGTGTTCAGGCTTGACCTCATAGATACTGTTTCCATCCTACACTGTCATGCTGCTCTGTAGTTGAATTTAGTTGTATTATGAGTGTTGTAGTTTAGTTAAGACTCAGTTCAAGGTCAGTAGTTCAGGTTGCATACTCACTTGGTGTCCTATAAGTCAGACATCTCGTCTCTACCAGGGCCCAGCTGCAAGTTGGCTGTGTTTTCTCATAGAGAATCGTTGCTCACGGAACAGGCATGGCCTTGCCCTGGGGTCTCGTATGGGAGCTGGCTGGAGGTTGCATCTCTGTCTGCCAGAGACACAATAATTTTAGGTCTGCTGGATTTTACAGTGAAATTTGTGGGACAGTTTGAAATGAACCTGGACCTCTGCCAATGCTTCTTGTATTGGGCTCCGCTCAAAACTGGTGACCTAACGGGTTAGCCAGTGCTTGAGTCAGAGTAGCACGGCCAAACGTCAGATATGAAGCTCCAAAATCCAAAGAGGCCCACAGACAGCATGCCCTTCCTTTGTGGAGAGCAGTGCGAGGTGCAGCATGTGCCTCGCTTAACAGTGGCTGTTCCATAAAAAGGAACGAAATTGGGTCGTTTGTAGAGATGTGGATGGACCCAGAGTCTGTCATACAGAGTGAAGTAAGTCAGAAAGAGAAAAACAAATACCGTATATTAATGCATATATGTGGAATCTAGAAAAATGATACAGATGAACCAGGGCAGGAATAGAGACACAGATGTAGAAAACGGATGTGTGGATGCAGGGGCGGGGAAGGAGGGCTGGGATGAACTGGGAGATTAGGATCAGCACATATACACTTCCATGTGTAAAATAAATAGCTAGCGGGACCCTGCTGTACAGCTCAGGGAGCTCAGCTCGGTGTTCTGTGGTGACCTAGATGGGTGCGATGGGGGAGGGGGTGGGAGGGAGGTCCAAGAGGGAGGGGATATATAATTATACATATAGTTGATTCACTTCATTGTACAGCAGAAACTAACACAACATTGTAAAGCAACTATACCGCAATAAAAACAAAAAACAAAAGAACAGTGGCTGTTCCAATATGCCCCAGACCACAGGACCCTAGAAGTTTCATTGATAGAGCAAGCACTTTTGAGCTCCCACCCTCTAGCACACGTGCATCTTACCAGAGTGCTTTGTAATTCCACCTTCCAGATGCAACTAGAAAAATATCATCAATGTCAAGGGCCAGCATGATGTTCTGTGGGAGATCAAGATGGTCAAGTCCTTCTAGACTATATGTGCCAGAGAGCAAGAGACTTGGCGAGGCTCTGAGACAGAACTGTAAAGGTAATCCTTTATTCCTCCCAGGTGAGGGCAAAATGCTTCTGCTTATCTTTTCTGATAGGAGTGGAGGTGGGGCACGTGGGATGGGGTGGGGTGTTTGGTCAGCAGTTGCCAACCAGGAGCCAAAAGCCATGTGCTGATTTGCTCCAGTAAAGATGATATATCCAGAAACACAGCTCTGATTAGCATCACGACTTGACTAAGTTTGTCTAATCTATAATCATTCTCAACTATTCATCTGGCTCTTAACACAAGCTAAACAGGAGAGTTTGAAAACGATACAGAAACGGGAAAGATTATGTAATGACAGCATAGCGTTTTACTCTTTCTGAGTCCTGCCATAAAAACAGAAAGAATGACTAATAGAAAAAACCAAACCAATGGATCACACTTACAGGGCAACTAAATGACAAGGTGTCCCCATGAACTACAAAATGCAAGCAGTGAGGACAACCCACCAACAGCACAGACCGGTAGGGCATCGGCTGTGTGCAGATGGAAGCAATGGGGTATCTGACAAGATGACAAAAGGTGAACCCCAAAATAGCAACTGGTATTCCCTGAAAAGTGTGATGGTCTAACTTAAGAACAGCGCCTGAAACCGAGCAGTTTTAACCCCCTGGTAGTACTATTTGCATAGGTAATAATTTAGCCCAATGGTAGGTGAGTGCAAGGAGTCCAAGGTGAAAATGGAAATGTCTGGAGAGCCTAGCCTCTGTAACTCTCAAAATGACCCTCCAAGACTCCCTTCCAGAACAGGGCCCAAACTAAGGAGAAAGTCCCAAAAGTGAAATCAAAATTTCACAGGACACAGAAAATAAAGACAAAGGAAGAAAAGGCCCAGATAAAGTTGGGGGGAAGGAAGAGAGAAAGGAAATCTCAGAAAGCAAGACACCATATTTGTTAACACCCCTGTGAAGTTAGAAGAGCCACTCTCAACTATGCCTCCTTCTAAAAATTCAGGAAAACTAACTTCACATAAAAAATAGCAACAGAGGGCTTCCCTGGTGGCGCAATGGTTAAGAATCTGCCTGCCAATGCAGGGGACATGGGTTCGAGCCCTGGTCCAGGAAGATACCACATGCCGCAGAGCAACTAAGCCCTTGTGCCGCAACTACCGAGCCTGCGCTCTAGAGCCCGCGAGCCACAGCTACTGAAGCCTGCGCACCTAGAACCCGTACTCCGCAACAAGAGAAGCCACCACGATGAGAAGCCCGTGCACCGCAAGGAAGAGTAGCCCCCGCTCGCCGCAACTAGAGAAAGTCCGCACACAGCAATGAAGACCCGACGCAGCCAAAAATAAATAAATGAAATAAGTAAATTTTTTTAAAAAAAGCAACAGAAACGCATCAAAGTCAAATGCCGTGGAAATTCTTGCAAAGAAAAAAAAAAAAGAATAAGGAGCAAAGTAACACTCCTACAGATAAGAAAACATGGCATAATCTTACCCACAAAAGAGAACTGTGGATTTCTATTTCAAAATAAATTTAAGTACATTTTTTAAATAATACAAGCTTATTTCCTTCTTAAATATCAATAATTCAACAGAAGAGCCATTTGGCAGGCCCAAGCAAAGGGGGACATTGGGCAGAGAGGTGGCTTAGCAGGAGGTTGAGGACAGATGAGGAAGGTGGCCAGGAGAGACCCAGGGGGCTGAAAAGATTGGTTGCAGAGGGTGATTGAGCAAATAAGTAATACTGAGGACAGCAGAAGTCATAGTTTTCATTGTCAGAGAAGAAAATCTTAAATGTGAAAAGAGGGAAATGCAGAAGGAATACTCTGTTGTTGGACTGGAATTGGCAGTGTTGGTGTGCACTTACAGGTTTCCATATGAAGAGAATACACAAATACACATGCGTGCGCATGCATTAGTCTGCTTGTGCTGCTATAACAAAATACTGTAGACTAACCATAGGCTTAAACAATAGACGTTTATTTCTCGCTGGTTTGGAGACTGGAAGTCCAAGATCAAGGTACTGGCCAATTCAGTTCCTGGTGAGATCCCTCCTCCTGGCTTGCAGATGGCCAACTTCTCACTGTGTCCTCACATGGTGGAGAGAGAGAGATAGCTCTCTCTTCCTCTTCCTAAAGCCACTAATCTCATCACAAAGTTCCCACCAGCATGACCTCATCTAACCCTAACTACCTTCTAAAATCCCCACCTCTAAATACCATCACACTCGGGGTTACTTCAACACGAGTTCAGTTCAACATATGAATTTAGGGTGGACTCAATTCAGCCCATAGCAGCGTGGATATACATATAATTTCCAGCTCTGTCCACTAAGACTACTTTAAGCAGCAACACCCCAATAGCCATGACCCTACTTAGTACACCCAGACCTTGGTTTCCAAATGCCATTTCCACTTAAAGGAGAAATGGCTAATTCTAGGGGTGGGGCATAGAAAGTCCAAGATGGGCCTGGAACAGCCTATTGTGACCAAAATAAGGGAGTTAAAATACTGATGGGGGCATATCAAAAGGGCACAGATGGGACTTCCCTGGTGGTCAAGTGGCTAAGACTCTGTGCTCCCAATGCAGCGGGCCTGAGTTCAATCCCTGGTCAGGGAACTAGATCTCACATGCAGGAACTAAGAGTTTACATGCCGCAACTAAGACCCGGAGCAGCCAAATAAATCAATAAGTAAATATTTTTTTTAAAAAAGTGCACAGAAGTCAGCAGGAAGGGGCTTCTGCTAGACAAATCTGGGGCAAATTGAAAAACAAACTAAATGGTAAAAAAATTATATCCCATTGAATAAAATAGGAACTCATGAGCCAGCACTGATGTAAATATATAAATGAATATATAAATGAGAAGATAAATAGTAAGTGCTAAGTGGTAAAAACAAAAGGAATGGTGAAACGAGAAAATCACCATTTGGGAACCATCATAGTTATAATTCAAATGAGAAATCTCAGTGTATCCTGAACTAGTGGATTAAAGTTGGATAAATAATGGAATATCTCAATATTTTTAAAAGATCTCATCACAAGGTGATAAATACGAAAGGGAAAAGTCTAACTCTACAGTGGAGAAACTTGGTACATAGCACTTTAACAAAGTGATCAAAGTAACTTCACCAGAGATGGACGAAATTAACACCACCTGCTACCTGATGTGATCCAAGGGGAAGAGCTCAGCATCACTTTTGTGATATTCCTGTTATCAAGTCAAGAACACAGGGAGTATGGTTCTCATGAGCCCTCCTTGAGGCCTCTTTAAGAGAATTTGTTTCAGGCAACTAAATTGATTAGAGAGAGAATGATACAAGGACTGTTGAAAGAAAATCTTAAGTGTTCTCAGAACATACTCACACAAAAGATGACCATGTGAGGTGATTCATGTGTTGATTAGCTTGACTGTGGTAATCATTTCACAGTATAGATATAGATATAAATATTATATATATATTAAATTAACATATTATACACTTTAAATAAATACAAGTTTTGGCGACTTCCCTGGTGGTCCAGTGGTTAAGACCCTGCACTTCCACTGCAGGGGGCACGGGTTCAATCCCTGGTCAGGGAACTAAGATCCCGCATGCCGTGTGTCAAGGCCAAAAAAAAAAAAAAAAAATTAAATTAAAAATAAATAAATAAATACAAGTTTTACTTGTCAATTATACATCAGTAAGGCTGGAGGAAAACTAAAGATCCTGGGCGCCAGATGCATAGAAAAATAAAAGATTCTTGATGAACATTAAGCCTATGCTTACTTGTAAAAGTAAGTCTAAATGAAGATTAAAAGGGAGAGAACATTGTGTAATGGCAATATGCTCCATAAAAATACAGTACAGCTATCTTGGGAAAGTATAGGGAAAAGCTTTCAACCTTTTAGTGATGATAACTAAATCACTTTTTAGTGAATTAGTGTTTAGTGACGAAAACATTCTATTATATAATCTAGTTGGTAGTTTCAGTGTTTTTATCCTGGGACTGTAAACTGTATAATGTGGAATAAAGTTTACTTGGCCTTGTCCATTAAAGAAGCTAGAAGTAATCACCAATCCAGGAGCAATGAGCACCCCTACTGTATTAGTCTGCTCAGGCTGCCATTAAAAAATATATATATATATATATATCACTGACTGGGTGGCTTAAACAACAGACAATTATTTCTCACAGTTCTGGAAGCTAGAAGTCCCAGATCCAGGTGCTGGCTGATTCGCTTCCCTTCATGGCTCGTACATGGCCACCTTCCTGCTTTGTCCTCACATAGTAGAACTCTCTGGTCATCAGCCTAGGGCCCCACTCTTATGAACTCTTTTAGCCTTGGTTACCTCCTAAAGGTCCTATTGCCAAATACAGTCACATTGGGGGCTAGGTCTTCAACATATGAATTTGGGGGAGTGGGTGGACACAATTCAGACCATAGTACCTAGTATCAGATTTCAAATTGAAACACTGTTTCCCACTAAAAGAAGCTAGTACTTCTTGACTAAAACAGCTGACTTTCAGGTCTAGGGAAGGAAATGTATAAGATAAGCCCAGAACATCTTGTCTTTCTAGATAGCAAGGAAGCTATCAAATACTACTAGGATCTTGCCAAAAACAATCAGGAACCAAAGCAAAGAGGCTTTCACTGGTCAAAGAAAATACAATTTGAGCTTCAAAAATGAAGTTTAAGTTGACAACAATATGAGTTCAAAATTATATTTTTTAAAATTAATGAGTTATCTTTGGACAACAGTTAGCTCTCCATATTTGCAGGTTTTGCATCTGCAGATACAGAGGGCCGACTATCCGATGCCACTTTAGAAATGAAAGAGGAGTCATTACAACTGATACCACACAAATAGAAATGATCATAAGAGACTACTATGAACAAATTGAACAATGCAGAAGTGGATAAAATCCTAGAAATATACAACCTACCAAGACAGAATCATGAAAAAAGGGAAAATCTAGACAGACTAATTAGTAGTAAGGAGATTGAATCAGTAATCAAAAACTTCCCAACAGGGACAAGGACCAGATGGCTTCACTGTTGAATTCTACCAAACATTTGAAAAGAATTAGTAGCGATCTTTTCGAACTCTTCCATAAAATAAAAGAGGAGAGAACACTTCCAACTCATTTTACAAAGGCAGTATTACCCTGATACCAAAACCAGACAAGGACACTACAAGAAAACTACAGCCAATATCCCTGATGTGAATATGAATGCAAAAATTCTCAACAGGGACTTCCCTGGTGGCACAGTGGTTAAGAATCCGCCTGCCAATGCAGGGGACATGGGTTCGAGCCCTGGTCTGGGAAGATCCCACGTGCCGTGGAGCAACTAAGCCCGTGCGCCACAACTACTGAGCCTGTGCTCTAGAGCCCACGAGCCACAACTACTGAGCCCACGTGCCACAACTACTGAAGCCTGCGCGCCTAGAGCCCGTGCTCTGCAACAAGAGAAGCCACCGCAATGAGAAGCCCGTGCACCTCAACAAAGAGTAGCCCCGACTTGCCGCAACTAGAGAAAGCCCGTGCACAGCAACAAAGGCCCAAGGCAGCCAAAAATAAATAAATAAATTTATTTTTTTAAAAAAATCTCAACAAAATACTAGCAAACTGAATTCAACAATACATTAAAAGGATCATACATTGTAATCAAGTGATATTTATTCCACCTAAAAGTTCATTTTTTTTGTTCTGATTTTAAAAGAATTAAAACATTTTCACAGGTCCCTAAAAATATTGTGGACTCCAGGCACTGGGCCTTCTGTACCCAGTGGATTAAGTTGGCCCTGGTCTTTCCATCTCTGTACCCCTAGATACCAGTATTCAGCACGATCAATAGTCAATAAATTTCTGTTGAATGAGGGTAATATTCTAGACCAGCCTACTCCAAAAAACTGTTTGAGGATCAAATGAGAGAGTAGTTTCAGAAGATATTTCTAAACTGTGAGTTCTATGCAAATAAAGGGAATTTGGGGGAGGGAGAGAGATGTTAATTTGGTGAATGGAATTCAAGTTTTCATCCAAAAACAGGGAACACCAGGCTGCTAGCATCATTGAAAGGCAAAGCAGGAGAAAATCATAGACAATGGTTGCCTCCTGCAGTATTTTGCAAAGACCTAGACCTGCATGGATCTCGCCCTTGGATTTGGACAGCTGTCAGGAAAATCAGCAGGAAACAGGAACAAACATATGTCAAGACACAGGCACATCAGACTGTGAAAGGCGGTCCACAGGCCCTGCTCCACCAGATGGCAGTGTGTCAACAGGGAGTCAGAGAGAGAGTTTCCAAGAGGCCCCAATTAAACGACCTTGTGCTGATGCCAAGGCAGGGGCACTGTTTGTCTGAATTATTGCTGATAATTTCTCTTTTTATTATGTAATGAAGATTTTTTAATTGACAGCAAAGAATACATAAAGGAGTACATTATTATAGTCCTTGCCAACAACAAGACTACAATCAAGATAAAGACATGCAGGGCTTCCCTGGTGGCGCAGTGGTTGGGAGTCCGCCTGCCGATGCAGGGGACA
>NC_041229.1:4976274-4997893 GCF_002837175.3 Physeter macrocephalus
GTCCGGAGCCTGTGCTCCACAACGGGAGAGGCCACAGCAGTGAGAGGCCCGCGTACCGCAAAAAAAAAAAAAAAAAAAAAAAAAAAAAGATAAAGACATGCAAATAAGCCAGTAATATTTACCGACTGTACACAAATTAAATCACCATCGTTATTATCAATTAATAAATACCATTGGTGTCGGCTTCTCATTGAGTTGACTTGATGAAACTCCTTCGGAGTCTTGTGGGTACAAATTGATTCATGGGGTGTGGTTGTACATTGTGTAGGCACTCATTCCAAGAGTCTTCCAGGGCTGGAGAAGGGCCAAGTGTCAGAGGCCTCTCCCTGTGCCAAGTGCAGGCCCCGATCTTCCCTCAGCAGCTGAGGACTTGCAGAGAAATCCTGCCTGGCATCCTGGCCTCATCTTACTTATCTGTAGAGGCAGTTACAAGAGTGTGAATCCTGCAGTTTGGACATCTGTATTAGTTTTCCAGGGCTGCCATAACAACCCACCACAGATTGGGTGACTTACACAACAGAAATTTATTTTCTCATCGTTCTGGAGCCTAGAAGTCCAAGATCAAGGTGTCAGCAGGTGGATTTCTTCTGAGACTTCTCTGTTTGGCTTATAGATGGCCATCTTCTCCCTGTATCTTCACATGGCCTTCCCTCTGCAGGTGTCTGTGTCCAGTATCTCCTTCTAATAAGTACACCACTCACATTAGATTAGGGCCCACCCTAATGACTTCATTTTAAATTGATCACCTCTTTAAAGATCCTATCTCCAAACACAGACACATTCTATGCTCCTGGGGGAATAGGACTTCAACATATGAATTTGGGGGTACACAACCCAACGAATAACAATACCCCAGTTCTCATCCTGGCTCTCCCACTAACCAGGTGATGTAGTAACGCTGAGCAAGTTACTCTCTGGGCCTCAGGCTTTTGGCTATAACATGAGGTTACTGGATTTTGTCATCTCTGTGGTCTAAAAGTCTGTGATCACGACAATCAATACAAGTCTGAACTTTGCAAGACCAGGAACAGGATGATTCCCAAACCAACCACAAAGGACAATTGTCTCCATGCATAGAAATTGGCATGCGTGTGGACATAGCTGTTTCTATATACTCTTGCAGGTATAGAGACAGATTTCATCAACTCATGGGAGTTGCCTTCACATATACACATGCAATCAGTGCTTTCAGGACAATAGCAGAACAAAACACAGTAAGAATATATTTTCTCCAAGTAAGTTGGTAATTTTCCCTTTATTGCATCTTTGAAAGAAAAGAAATGTATTTAAGGACCTACAAGTAATCAGTCGACTGTTAGTTTTCCAGTCACCCCATCCTCTTTCATGAGTCCTTGTTCATGCATGTGATGTTCTGTCTGCATGGATTAACCTCTCCTGTACCTATTCCTGCCCTATCTCTGCCAGCAAACGACTATATTAAGGCTCAACTCAAATGTCATCTCCTCTATAATCTTCCAGAATTATCTGTTCTTTCCTCTGTGCCCATATGGTATACTCGTCTGTAATAATAACTATTGTTGCCGACACATACACAGCACTTACTTTGTGCCAAGCAGAAGTCTGTATGCTTTATGCATAACTCGTTCAATTCTCACACTTACCCGATGAGGAAAAAAGATACTGTGATTATCCCCATTTAATAGATGAGGAAACTGAGTCACAAAGAAGTTAATTAACATGTTTACTCAGAAAGTTTCCATTCATTCCCAGTCATCCAGGGGAATCAAATTAAGAACACAATGGTCTCATCAGCCCCTCCCTGCTCTCGCCTATCCCCATGTCTACATCAGGCAGATGCACTTAGAGAATAGCTAGACATAAAGCATAAACAGTTGCAACCTGCCTACTTTATACTCATCTTGTATTTTTCTCTCGGGCATCCTCCACACCAATATTCCCCACCTGATTTGGATGATGTGTTAGAAATAGTCCCTAAATCTCTCTGCGTGGTCTTCACATTTCTTGTAGAAAAGGCAGAGCCTCTGTTCATTCCAAGTGTGTACACTTGTTGTAATTAAGGGGAGGCAACACTGGAGCTCGGGAGGAGAGACGGAGGACTGGGAGTTCTGGCACAGAAGACAAATTACCCAAACAAACGCCAGAAGTCCACGGAAAGGCATTACAACGCTCTCTTAAGTGACTAACAGTCGGCTAGCAGCTAGCTGTGTAACTGCAAGCAAGTCAACAGTCTCTCTGATTCTTTCATCTGCAACGAAATAATGGTTGAACTCCACGATTGCCAAGACTCTCATCTAGCTATGGAAGCCTCGTTCTGCTAAGCCATCCCAAGGAGGTTTTTCTGAAGAAAGAAATTTTCGAGACAAAGGAGAAGAGACAGTGATAGATAGGGAATTAGAGCCTCACTGCTTTCTCTTGATGAAAAGAGACCGAATTCACAGCAAATTACCCTACCAACCGACCAGGAAAAAAACTATAGATATATGCCAGTTATTTATATTTCAGCTTTTTACTAGTGAAAATCTTTGCCTATTTGAATTGAAGACTGAATTTGCTTAACTACTGAATTTGCTTAATAGGCTGGCATTAGAATAGGAGATCTAACATGTATCTCTGTAATTTATCATTTTTTATTCTGAATTCAATCATACATTTTGTATAAGTGCAAATGTAAAACACTTTGATGCAAAATTCATAGAGCAGAAGCCTATGAAAATGAAATTAAAATGGAATCCTTTTTCTTTGACATTTAAACTCAATAACTGTAGCGTCAGATTTAGTTCAGAAGCTGCCATTTCGAAGACTTTTTAAGCACTGGACTATGGGCGAGGGGAAGGTTATCTCGGCACCCCTCTCTTCCCCACCACACGCCAGGCCTCTCCTCTTGGCCTCCTGGCTGGAATGACCTCCCCAGGCACCTGTGCTCCTATTTCGTCTTTGACTTTTCGGGATCCCTTCCCTTTCCCCATTTCTCCACCCATGATAACTCCCAACTTGGCTTTGCCTCTCCCACAAAACTCCAACTCCCCAGATAGTTCTCCATCCTATTCTCATCAAAACTCAGCCGCCCTGTCCTGCATTTCCCCAGGGCTGCATTCCTGAGAATCTGCACTCTATTGTGGTGGCCTCTTAAAAAAATCTAAGTGCTCTGCAGGTGCCTCCATCAGTCCGTAGAAAAAGAAAGCAGAAGGCAAAGGAGGAGATTACACCCAGCTACTCTGACTAGGTGAGCCTGCCCCAAAGCCTGGAGGGCAATTCCTGGCACTCACCTTAAAAGGGTTATTAATAAGCAGGAGTGGTTTCAGGGGAGAATACTCAGACATATGCTCACAAATATGAACAAATATTCAAAGAGAGTCACCCAGGCAATGAGCACTAAGAAAGCTTGTCACGTAAGAGAAAATTCAAGGAATTAGAAATGTTTAACATGGAAAAGAAGAGACTTAGAATACCAAATATCACACAGGAAGAGGTATTTGATTTGCAGTTTTGACCCCAGAGGGCGAAGTAGGAAGAATATTTGAAAGTAATAGAAAGGCAAATTTCAGTTCCATGTAAGAAAAATCTCCTAAAAAGTTAATAAGTGCCTGTTAGTGGAATTGAAACAGGAGGGAAGGGCGCAAGGCGCAACCTTTCAAAGAATGACATAGCCATAGCACATGACAAAAACTGGTTAGAACCGACTAGGTCCAAGATGGTGGAAGATTCAACTTCCAGTGGACCTTGAGCCTCGTTATCTGTTCACTGTAATGCATTAGCTACTGACACACCTCCCAACACCGTGACAGTTCCGAGGCCAACCCTAAAAGGCCAAAAAGTGGGCGGTGGCCCCATTCCTGGAAATCCCGCCCCTTCCCCAAAATAGTTGGAATAATCCTCCTACTCATTAGCCTATGAAATTACCCAGCCCATAAAAGCTAACCACCCCATATTTTGGGGCCTCTCGCCTTCTGAGATGGCCCACACTCTGTCTGTGGAGTGTCTTCCTCCCAAGGCCGTTCTCGCCTTTTGAGATGGATGGCATTCCGTCTATGGAATGTTCATCTCTCTAAATAAATCCACTTCTTACCTATCACTTTGTCTCTCACTGAATTCTTCCTGCGATGAGACATAAAGAACCTGAGCTTTGTTAAGTCCTGAGACCAGATATGTGATCCCAATTAGAAGACAGTGGGTTCAAGTCCCAAGCTGAATTTTGGCTGGGTTCGAGTCCCGACGGGGGCATTCAAGGCCCATCTGAGTTGTGCGGTTTCAGCATGGGCTAGTCTGTGAGGTCAGAAACTTGCCTGTGCTGCAGATAATCACATAGAGTTAACCAGTCACGTTGAGGGATTATTTTTGAAGAGGGAAATGTGTTCAATAACCATTCATTGAATACTTTCTATGGTCAAGCACTGGGCTAGCTTCTGAGGATGTAAAGCTGAGTATGGTATGGTCTCAGTCGGGAAGGAAAATAATATCAACAAGTAACAACACCACAAGTAATTCATATGCCACTGGAGAACAGAATGATAGCCCCCTCACTTCTTCTTTTTTCTGAAGGTATATAAACTTTTTTTGGCTCCCTTGGGTCTTCGTTGCTGTGAGCGGGCTTTCTCTAGTTGCGGCGAGCGGGGGCTACTCTTCGTTGTGGCGCGTGGGCTTCTGTGCGGTTTCAGCATGGGCTAGTCTGTGAGGTCAGAAACTTGCCTGTGCTGCAGATAATCACATAGAGTTAACCAGTCACGTTGAGGGATTATTTTTGAAGAGGGAAATGTGTTCAATAACCATTCATTGAATACTTTCTATGGTCAAGCACTGGGCTAGCTTCTGAGGATGTAAAGCTGAGTATGGTATGGTCTCAGTCGGGAAGGAAAATAATATCAACAAGTAACAACACCACAAGTAATTCATATGCCACTGGAGAACAGAATGATAGCCCCCTCACTTCTTCTTTTTTCTGAAGGTATATAAACTTTTTTTGGCTCCCTTGGGTCTTCGTTGCTGTGAGCGGGCTTTCTCTAGTTGCGGCGAGCGGGGGCTACTCTTCGTTGTGGCGCGTGGGCTTCTCACTGCAGTGGCTTCTCTTGTTGCGGAGCACGGGCTCTAGGTGCGTGGGCTCCAGTAGTTGTGGCACGCGGTCTGTGTAGTCGTGGCTCGCGGGCTCTAGAGTGCCGGTTCAGTAGTTGTGGCGCACGGGGCGTAGTTGCTCCGCGGCATGCGGGATCTTCCCAGACCAGGGCTCAAACCTGCGTCCCCTGCGTTGGCAGGCGGATTCCCAACCACCGCGCCACCAGGGAAGTCCCCCACTTACTTTTTATATACTAAAGTTATTTCAGTACCAATCCCCATCTACCTAAACTCCAGAAATAAGCCTCCTTTGAAGTGTCTCTCTGGTTATTTCTCAGTCTCCTAGGATAAAGCCTTCTTATCTGGCCAACCAGGAAAAGGAGGCTGAAGAACAGAAAACCATGGCAATCCTTGCAGAGCAAGCTCCAGAATTACAGTCACAACTGGAGGGGGAAGCTTGCTGGGGAACTGGTGTGGGATTGGGGGGAACTGGTGTGGGATTGGAGGCTACTGGATGAGGCCAATCAGGATATTGGAGGGTGGGAGAAAGAGCTGCAGAATTTAGTGGCTGAGTAGATGCAGTTTTGACCTGGAACTGGGCTTGGTACCTGAATCCCAACCCCAAAGAACCTGGTTTGCCCAGAAAATTGGGCCAAGAATGTTGGGATCACAGGGGAGAGGGGTGGACAGGAGAGAGGCACCTGAATGTGGTGAGCTTTGTGTAGCAGAAGATTTCCAAGCCAAAGGTCTGTTTAACCCTCCAATTCCTCCCTTTTATGAACACTTCTTAATGGCCAACCAAGCAGAAATGTGCCGACCCGCTGAGGAAGGAAAAGAGAGCAGAGACCACGTTTGAAGGTCTGAGACAGATGAGGACCAAACTCTAAGTGCAGATTGCAGCACTGCCAGGCGTCCAGGTCCAGGAGCTTGTCCCGTGGGTGGTTCCCCACTGCTCTGTCATGTGAGTTAACAACCAGATTTTCAGGAGAATCCCCTGGTGGATTTTCTTTATGCCTGAGAGTGACTTGCCCAGATTTAGGGAAGTGGAACCGGCCCAGGCCGTCCATTTTCAGTTCCTGAATCTCAATGGTTAACACAATCTCGTGGTCCCTGGCCGTCCCCGAATCACTCTCGCCTGCACCTACTCACATCACAACCCAAACGTGAACCTGCAAAGTCAGCATCGCCTCTGCTGGTACGATTTCCCTTTCCAGTCCAGACACGTCTCCTGGGTCAGGATGCCGACCCAGGACAGATGGGATTCCTTTTGGCAGAAGTAGCCCCGAGGCTCCTTGGTGATCCTGAAGGGGAATCTCATTTTACTGTTTGCCGCGCAAACAGGATGCCACCTATTTCAAGCACAACAGAATAATACGTCTCACGGAAATGCCAAGGAGTCCTTGAGCAGGGAGAATAGCCTTGATTCTGGAGAAAAGGAAAAATTGTAATAATAATACTACCCCAAAGAAACCACTCAG
Organism: Physeter macrocephalus; assembly: GCF_002837175.3. Taxonomy (NCBI): domain Eukaryota; kingdom Metazoa; phylum Chordata; class Mammalia; order Artiodactyla; family Physeteridae; genus Physeter; species Physeter macrocephalus. The sequence goes on from NC_041229.1 coordinate 4,982,781, forward strand.
AGAAGTCAGATGATTTTCTAACACAGAGAGGCTGAAGTAAAACACCATGACCTAGAATGGATGCCAAAAGGAGGTCCCTTGAAAGAGTCAATATTGTAACATTAATATCCAGATGGCTCTCTCTAGGGCACGCAAACTCTGTTGGAGAAGGAAGTGTGTAGGAGGCAGGGTGAGAAAGGCAGCTTCACACCAGGCACGGAAAGGGAAATATGCATTTAATTTTAAGCTGTCCTCCCGGGCTCCCCACTGCTTGAGCCCACCAGCGAACAGAGGAAGGGAAAACAGTAACATTCTGGGCTGTGTGTGTGTGTGTGTGTGTGTGTGTGTGTGTGTGTGTGTGTGTCCTTGTCTCTCTGAACTGTTTGTACGGTTCACACATGTACCAGGGCAGTGGATTCCAAAGGGGTCCTGCCCAACAGAGGCTGTTCTTCGAGATGTTCCTCTGTGTCATTGCTGGGGGAGGGATGTCCTGTGATCAAACTATTTCAGAAGTACTGGATTTATCAAAATTTTAACTATTCTATTTGTTTACTGCAGAGTTCTTAGACTGATTTAACCCGTTAGCGTACATCATGACTTTTCAAACAGGGAAATACGTGACATTTCTCAAATTTAGATGAACAGGTACTTTTCATGTCATGGAGTGCTTTCTGGATCTAGTATTCTAGAAAATGCTGCTGTGGAAACTTGCAGAAGCAGTTCTCTTCCCCTGTATCTGATCTGTCATTCAGTCTCCTCGCGGCCGCCCCACCCCCATACCTTGACCCCAGCAGCAGCCTCCTGGCTGGGCAGCCCAGGGCAGGTTCTTCAACCCAAATTCTATCCTGTACACTCCCCACCGCCTTACCTGACCAAGCCCAGCCTAACTCCTCCATTTGCCTTTGAGAGCCCACAAAATCTGCACCAATTTACCTTTACTCTTACCCAAAATAAGAACGAACATTTCTTGAGTGCTACGTGCACAGAACTGTTCTCACTTTACTTCTAGTGGCTCATTCAATTCCTGCCCCACCCTGCCCCCTCCGCGACTTCTTTTAAAACCTGACATATGGGAAAACCCAGATACAGAGAAGTTCATGGACCAAGGTAGGAAACTCTGCAATCCAGCTGCCGGACCAAGGCTCGCTCACAGCCACGTGCTGCTTGCCTCTGCATCCACCTGCCTGTCTGCTTCTCGGGAAGCCTTCCCAGCTGGAGGGCCCTCTCTCCTGGGCCTCGTTCCGTTGCATATGATGGATGAAACTGGGTCCGACCTTGGAGGCTCTAGTTAAGCCCTGTTGAGGAGTTGGGACTTTGTCCTGAGGTCAACAGGGAGCCATCAGAGGATTTAGGGAGGTGTGTGACAGCATTCAATTTGTGCTGTGGATGGCTCGCTCCGGAGAAAGACGAGAAAATAGACTGGGCTGTTTGACAAAATCAGAGTAAGCTAAAGAATAAGGCTAACTCACACAGCCTGTAAATGAATGAATCATTCAGCTCCATGCGCGCCCGCTCTCATCGCCCCAATTTCATAAGTGAAGACACTAAGGTATAGAGAAATCAAGGAACTTGCCTCACGTTACCCAGCTAGAAAGTGCTAAAACCAGGATTTGAGCTGAAACTGTTTATTTCTAAAGAGATCCTCTCTTACTAGTTCCCAAGTGAGCCTTACTGCCTCTCCTGACAGTTTTTATACTATTCTTTAAACTTTTCTCCGTGCTCACAATATTCTGTAACTGTTTTTAAGCGGACAGGAAGGGGGCAGGTTGGCTGCAGTGAGCCTGCAAGAAGCTGCTGCAGGTGACCCCTCGGGATGCCCTCATGAGGTCCTGAACTCAGGCAGAGGCTGGGAAGATGCAGACGAGTGGACAGATGTGAGAACAAGCCACGAGGGAGACCCCACAGGGACTGAGGTTGAAAGAGGTGTGAGGAGAAGAAGGGAGGGAGAAGAAAGAATCAACCTCAGTGGTCAGGCTGGAAAATTGGGGGCCTCTCAGCTCTCACTGCCTTGTGCAGGGGTCGCTACAGCAGCCTCCTGGCAGGGCCACCTGGCTCCCCGTTCTTCAACCGAAATTCTATTCTGGATGGCCAGTAGGCACATGAAAAGCTGCTCTGCATCACTAATCATGAGATAAATGCAAATCAAAACTACAGTGAGGTATCTCCTCACACCGGTCAGAATGGCCATCATCGAAAAGTCTACAAATAAATGCTGGAGAGGGCGTGGAGAAAAGGGAACCCTCCTACACTGTTGGTGGGAATGAAAGTTGGTACAGCCACTATGGAGAACAGTATGGAGGTTCCTCAGAAAACTAAAAATAGAACTACCATATGATCCAGCTATCCCACTCCTGGGCATACACCTGGACAAAACTATAATTCAAAAAGATGCATGAACCCTTATGTTCATAGCAGCACTATTCACAACAACCTAAATGTCCAGGGACAGATGAATGGATACAGAAGATGTGGTACATATATACAATGGACTATTACTCAGCCATAAAAAAGAATGAAATAATGCCATTTGCAGCAACATGATTGCAACTAGAGATTATCATACTAAGTGAAGTAAGTCAGAAAGAGAAAGACAAATACCATGTGATACTGCTTACATGCAGAATCTAAAATACAGCACAAATGAATCTATCTACAAAACAGAAACAGACTCACAGGCATAGAGAACAGACTTGTGGTTGCCAAGGGGTGGAGGCAGGGAAGGACTGGGAGTTTGGGATTAGCAGGTGCAAACTATTATATATAGGATGGACAAACAACAAGTTCTACTGTATAGCACAGGGAACTATATTTAATATCCAGTGATAAACCATAATGGAAAGGAATATGAAAACGAGAATGTCTCTATGTGTATAACTGAGTCGCTTTGCTGTACAGCAGAGATTGGCACCACATTGTAAATCAACTATACTGCAATTTAAAAAATATATATATATATCACACACACAAAAAAAGAAATTGTATTCTGCACGCAACTGACAGCCTTTTCTTTACCAAATATGAGTCAGCTATGAGTATTTACGTGTCCCCTTATTATTTTTCTTTTTAACAGAAACCGAAATTACCCGGAGGCCTATATTGTAGGCCATGCACAGTGCTAGCAGTTAGAGAGGATGTGTGGAGATATGGATAAAAGTACTAAAAAAAAAAACAAAAAACTGCTCTATTGATAGCCTAGCAGGTCCATGGGAGACATGGTTGCCTACTTACGACTTGAAGGAAAAGGGAGTTTTCTCTGCCCCCAAATATCTCCCTATTGATGCCTGAAATCCTCCATTTGAGTCCATAGAACCTCCAGACAGGAGACCTGGGAGCTCATGGAATCAAATATTCTAATTATTCATATGAGGAAACGGGACCCAGAGAGATTATGGGATTTGTCCAGCATCACCCAGATTGGTACTGGACCCAGATTTAGAGTACCTGAATTCCCTTGATGTTCTCTCTCTAGAATCTTCTTGGATAATGGAAGGAGAGGCAATATTTTGACATTCCCAGGACCTTGGAGTGAATTCCTGAGAGGCTTTCCTCTGTTCCCAAAAGAAAGTTTGCACAGGAAACTGCTTAAGAGGCCACCGATATTTCAGCAGAAGAATTCCTTTCTCCACAGCAAGCAGCTAGGATGGTGCGTCTGGTTCTTCTCCGGGTTGCGAAGGCACATTGTCCTCGGGGACACGACTGACCCCTCTTCTCAACCATTTGGGGAACAGTCTGCAGGCCTCCTTTAAAAGCCTAGGAGTCCAGCTATGCCTTTGCCCAAGCAGATGGGCCCCAGTCCTCGAATCATAAATCTTTAGCAAGGAGGGATCTCTATCTAGCCCAGATCCCTGCCTGGAGATAAGATTTTATTATCCCTAATTTTGCAGATAAGGGCCTGAATCCCAGAGAGGTTAACCGACTTGCCCAAGGTCATATCTCGAGTAATTAGAACAGTCACTTAAGGCTATTACCTACTTAGAATCCTAGTGGCATAGAATGTCAGTGCTGAAAGTGATCTTAGAAGTACAGGGACCATATTTTCAGAACCCAAAACTAGGACGTTTAGTCTGGCAAACCCAAGTGTACTTACGGGGACAGCGAACAGATTATTTGAATTGGTGATGTCCCAGAAAAGAGGGATTTATGGCTGTGGTTCTCAGAGTTCATCCAGGCCAATCCCCTTCATTTCACAGTGAAGGCAACTGAAGCCCAAAGAGGCTCAGTGACTTGCCGGAGGTCGTAGGCAGAAATGTTTGCTGTTTTCTCAGCTCTGAAGGTTGAGTCAACAAGGTGTGTGTGGAAGGAATAAAGAAGGGGCCGTTGTTGCAGGCGGCTTGCCCCCCAGTGGACTGATCTGACTCCACAGTGCCTGCTTTAATCCGGAGTGGGTGTGGCTGTCCCCTACACACCAGAGGAATAACATTCGAAGCCAGATAAAGCTCAGGGTCTTGAGCTCTTCCAGACCTAGGCAGCTAGGCCGAAAGGAATCTGGAAAACTAAAAGTCCTTTTCCTTCAGGGGGTGGCATTCTGTGGAAAGGAGATGTTATTTTTCTGGGGTTTCCTTTGTTTTTTCCTCCCAGAAACAAGACGTTAAAATGACAAGATATAAACTAATCACTCCTCTGGCTTTCTAAATTCTGGTGTAAATCAAAGAAACAAGTCAAGTTGACAAGTATTTAATAAGGATCTGCATAAGCCCTGTCATGAGCTAGGCACTATAAATATGTATTATTAAATCTTCAATTTGCCCCTAACCCTTGCCTCGTGCACTGTGTGACCTCATTTTATATTTAGTAGGGAGAAAAGGAGACCAAAAAACCAGCTCAAGGGCTCAGGGTGAGTTCATTCCCAGACAGTTCCTTTGGCCTGGAGGCCCCCAATCTCTAGATCAACACTCCTTCCCATATTAAAAAGTGCATTTCATCGTGTCCTTTTCACACTGTGGAGTCCAAATTAGGACTCCAAGTAGCAGAGGGACTCCTTCCAAGAGGCTGCCTAACCTCTCCTCTAAGCAAATGCAGAACTGCTCTGCTGATGGAGAAATTGCTTCCCGGAAAACCAGTTTCCTCCCTGCTGTCCTACAGGCTGCTGGGAGACACCCTGCTGTGTAGGATGGGCTCCCGGCTCGTTTATTCCTCCCCCCACCCCCAGAAAGAGGAATTGCCACAAACACACGCCACTCAGACTGAGATTTAGAAGACGATTTTGAATGGGAGCTGTGTTCCCACTCCCCAGTTTAGAAATTGTTTTCCTGACGCTTATTTTCCAGTGTTCCAGTTGCTTTGCACCCTCCGAAGCCCTGGAGCCAGCGTTCTCAAAGCGTCACCGCCCTCGATCCACCCGCTATTGTGGGGGTTCAACAAGTATTTCATTCACTACTTCGTTCATTCATTTCCTATGAATTTGTTTCCAAAGAACCGTAACCTGCCATTCAAGCCCACCCTCTATTCCACTGGCAAAGAGTCAAGACGGAGGTGAATGGCCGGCCTCCACAATGGGCTCCCCAACTCTGTCCAAATGAGAGCACGTTTCCTTGTCCACCATTCACCCCAGCCTTCAATCCTGCCTTGGTGAAACCAAATGACGGTGAACTTGAGAAGAGCTAATAAAAACCTGATCTCCCAGATAGCAGCTTCTTTAATTATTTAAAGAAAGGGACAGCCGGTTTAAAAACCCTTCCTGTTCCAGTTCTTTTGTTAAAACTTCTCTTAGAGTCAGTGACAGGTTGTGGAGTTGAGAGCGGGAAGGGGCTGGCCCTGGGGAGGGGGTCCAGCAGGAAAGATGCTTTCTGGATGTAAAGGAAGGGTGATGCAAAAGACCCTTTGTTTACAGGGCAGCTAGGCACACGGTTTCTCTGACAACCAAAAATGCCAGCAAGGACACCTTATGTATTTTAAAGAGCAGATTGGAGAAGGCCAAGAGAACAGCCAAGTGTAACTTCTATGGGAACTTGCTGACTCCTGTGAATATAACAGAGGAAGCATGACCTTTGGAAGCAGGTTTAAGGACTGGCTCTGCCACTGACTAGTTGTGTGACATGGGATGGGTTATTTAACTTCTGTAACCTTCAGTTTCCTCACCTATAAAACAGACATCATAATAGCTACTCTATAGAGGTGATATGAGGATGAGATGGGAACGGCTAGGGCACACCTGATACATAGTAAAGGCACCGTAAATGTTATCTTAATCATGAATAGGGCACTCCGTGAATTGGGAAGAAAGAAAGTCAACAGAGTGACTAAGTGGACTGTTCTAACACTGTTTCTGGGGGAAACAGTGTTAGAACAGTTTGTTTCCTGGACTTCATACCCTGGAATATGCATTTGAATTCCTCACCCAAATTTAATAACTATGTACTTCATAAGGATGAGACACTTCATTCAGTGGAAACTGTGGGTCTTTCAATCTGAGGTCACAAAAGGAAATTCGGATGGAGAGCTGGGCAGTCACATGCTTTCTCAGTATATGCGGGGAGCCTGGAGTCAGCTGCTCTTCCTTCCTTAACGGAGGAAGTACCGGCCAAGGGGGAACAGGGGAGAGGGCTGGTGGGAGCGTACAGACTAAGGAACCAGGAACAGGAGAATAAGCAAGGAGAGGGAGAAAACAGAAGCCTGCTTCCCAGTCGAATCAACAGCCGCCTCCCTCGTCTCTTTCCTGAGCTTTATGGCTGCAGTGGACTCATGTCAGCAACACCTATGACAGCCCCTGCCGGGCGAGGCAGTGTCCAGATACCGTAGAGAGTGACGGGAGGATGAATTTTACTTACCAACGCCATGTGCGAGGTGCCTTTCTAAGAACTGTATAAACATGAACTGAGTTAATCTTCAAAACAACTCACAAAGATGGGTATTTTATTATCCCTATTTTACAGCTGAGGAAGCTGAAGCCTGACTGTAATCGCTACATTTATTAAGTATTTACAACGTGGCAGGGTCTTGATGTGTCTTAAACATAGTCCTCAGGACCCCGTAAAATGGACTTTTTATTACTCTGTTTATTATTACTCGTCTTTTACAGATGAAGAGCTGAAGTTCTCGGAGGCCCAGGGACTTGCTTGCGGTCACGCAGACACTAAGTGGTCTGATTCCACCGCTCCACACACCCCCTGGACCTTCAGGACAGGACACGCTCTCTCTATCCTCAGGAGGCTCAGGTGAGACCAGGGATGATGGCTCCATCTAAGACAGACACAAGTGCCATCAAAGTGTAGCAAGAATGTCCTAAATCCTATCCTTCCTTCCCTATCCCCTCACCACCCCCTTGTAGGATTGAAGCCCCCATCTTGCTGTGGGAGGTGGGGGGGGAATGGAAATAATCAGACTTACAGAAAACCTTGAAGTGAGATTCTCTCTCCTCCTCCCCAAATTGCCCTCTGTCCTGGAAGTTTACTGACAGACATTCCATTCTGTTGCTGTCACCACTGTGACCCCAGCCCCTCGCTCCCCACCCCAGGCTTTCTCTGCCCTTACTCTTCCTTTATCCCAAAGTCCACGAGATTAAAAAATAATCATCCAGGTATTCCCTGGTGGCACAGTGGTTAAGAATCTGCCTGCCAATGCAGGGGACACAGGTTCGAGCCCTGGTCCGGGAAGATCCCACATGCCGTGGAGCAGCTAAGCCCGTGCGCCACGACTACTGAGTCTGTGCTCTAGAGCCCACGAGCCACAGCTACTGAGCCTGTGTGCCACAACTACTGAAGCCCGTGCGCCTAGAGCCCGTGCTCCACAACAAGAGAAGCCACCGCAATGAGAAGCCGGCGCACCTCGACGAAGAGTAGCCCCCGCTCGCCGCAACTAGAGAAAGTCTGTGCACAGCAACAAAGACCCAACGCAGCCAAAAATAAATAAATTTATTTTAAAAATAAAAAATAAAAAAAATAATAATCATCTGGCCACGAGCCGCAGCTAAGGAGCACCCCTGCCATAACCAAAACCTGGAGCAACCAAATAAATAAAATAAATTAATTAAATAAATATTAAAAAAATAATCATTTGGGAAGGGAAGGGATCTCAGTGAGGCAAGAGAGCCAGGAGGAGAGGGGTGGCTGGGAAGGGTGAGAGGGTGGGGAGCCAGGGACCCTGCGGTGGGGCTCAGAGGCGCCTTCCCAGGGAGATAGCCAACCCAAGGAGGGTGAGGCCACAGCTCACGCTCTGTGGGCAAACTGCAGCCTGGCTTCCAGAGCTGGAGCTGGGGACCTGCACTGGCAGGTGCCTTCTCCAAGGCAGAATGCTCCTCAGTTATGAGGCAGGAAGGGTGAGAGGACGGCCAGGGTCTCTAGGTCGGGCAGTGGTACCTCTCCCGCTCTCTTCCCCTCATGCAGTAACTAGAGGTCCCAAGTTTGGCCCATGCTGCTTGCAAGCCTCGCCCTTTGTCCATTCCGCAGGGGCTGAGGCAAACCCGGCCCAGCAGGTTGGTGCTGGGGTGGAGCCCTGAGACTGACCTGACCCAGGGCAGTTGTTACCCAAAACAGCCAGAGTGCAACCATAAATCACGCCTCACCTGCTGTTTACATTCCCTTCCCCCAACCCAGGGGCTTGGGTCCTTCTGGGTGGGACTGGGAGGCGGAGTCTCTTAGCCAAGGCTTGGGGAGGATGAATTCAGACGATGGGAAAAAAGATGGCACACAGCAGAAGGTGGCGAGTTAGCAGGGAGTAACCAGTCTGGGACAATTGCCTAGAATAAACACTATTGTCTGCCACAGGCTTTTCTGTGCCAGCCAGGGCCTGCTGAGCTGACCGTGCTTAAAGGGCCAGTGGCCATATTCACAGAGGCAAGCTGAGATCAGTCCTGGAAGAGCTGATGGTCGCAGTGAACCTGAGGGCGGGAGCTGGTGGGAGCAGGAAGGGTCAGGAGATGGGGAGGAAGTCACAAGGCAGAGCGTGGTCCAGGAGGAAGGCTGGGAGTCAGGCCTGGGGACAGATCATTCTGACCCCAGGCTGGCTGCCTGGCGTCATCTCGGATTGTTCAGTTTAAAGGAATGAGACACGACCAGAAACCTGGCAGCCTCTCTAGATGTTTGGGGCTGTCCTTGCCATGTGCCCGCTGCTTTCTCATGCCCGGGAATTCACATGCTGCTCCGTTTGCCCCCGTGATCCTTCCCAGTTTTCACCCTCCTCCCAAGTGCTATTCTCTTCTATCACAGGAAACTTGCATCCTTCTATTCTTAATCTTCATTCCTCTGAAACCCAAACTGTGAGGACGAAAGATTTAACCATATTAAAATCCACACTTTACCCTCATTTTGCCCACAGTGATGTAATCCATCTCCTACTTCCTGAAGGAGGATTTATGGCCTCCTTCTCCCTCTCCTTGAGAGTTGGGAAACTATTACCTGGATTCAAGACCCATTGAGGATGGTGCTGTGGTTACCTGGAAAGTGATCTGCAGGAAATCGCCATCCTGATCTGAATAGGGACTGGTTGGTCTTCTGGGAAACTGGTCCCACCTCATCCCCGCCCCGCCCTGAGGATATTTTAATTCAGGACCGGTAACAAGGATGTTCTCGAACAAAGAGGTTTCTTGACCACAGTCAGTCAGGTGGGAGTTCATGTGGAGGAAAGAGGGGTGTTCTCTAAGGGAGAACCAAGGAGATCTATCTGTATTGTAAGAAAGAGTAAGGCAGAGAGAAAGCAAGACAGGAAGAACGGAAGAAAGAAAGAAAGAGAGGAAGGGAGGGAGGGAAGGAAGGAAAGAAGGGAGGGAGGGAAGGAAGAAGGAAAGGAAGAAAAGGAAGGAAGGATGGAAGGAAGGAAGGAAAGAAAGAAAAAAGAAAGAGAGGAAATGGGGAAGAATAAAGAGTAAACACAGAGTAATAAAGCAGGGGTAGCTGGGTGCCACACGATTCTAACTTGTCTGCCTTTTTTCCAGCTGCAGCTTTCACCTGAGAGGTAGTTACAGATGAACGGGAACTACACAGGGCAGAAGAAAATCATGGAGGCAGGGCTTGGGGGGAGGGCATGGTCAAAACAGTGGGGTTATACTTCCTTTTACTTATTTCCAGCCAAAGAACAATCAGTAAAACCCTCGATGTTTCCTTTCAGGAAATATGTAGGACTTGCTCTGTTTCAGCTTCTTTGCATCTCTTCGTGGGAAACGTAGCCTGAATGCATGTTCCTGTCTTCCTTGAAGGCAAGGGCCCACCAAGCCTAGCCTAATACCTCGCATACAAGCAATGAATGAACATTTCTAACTTGAAGACTGCCTGGCTCGCTGGGCTCCTTTAATTTGGCTTCCCAGTAGCCTCTGTTATGACACTCCCTGGCAGATGCTCTCAGACACCTTAGCCATGTCTAATCTGGAAGCTAGTGACACAAAGAGTAGCAGGCTCCTCATTAAACCTCTTTGCAGTTTCCCACCTACCAGGGTAGGTACCACCAGCCCAGAGGCCAGCGCCAAGGCACCAAAAGCAACTTCAGAGTTTTTGCCGTAAGTTCTGGCAGAAGCAGCTTCCCAAAGGACCTACGTGCTGGTTATCGTACTAAAGTTCTGCGCTAAAAGGAGGAAACTAAATATGGTGTCTGATGCCCCAAAAGGCTCTTGGAAAAGTTTTTGCTGCCAGAAATGGGTCTTTCCTTGAGGACAGTACTCAGCCAATCAGAGTTTTTTCTGATGATGTAATGCTCTGCCAACAAGTTTTACTGGTGGAAAAGCTCTTGGGTGTTTTGAGGGTGTAGAGTTTCCAACTGCAGCTCAGGGAAAATCATCTGTGGCTTCCTTTAAGGTTCTACAGAATTCCATTGTGCTTATATTTCCAACCAAGCTGAGTTTATATTTGGCACTTGTTAAAAATTTGGGAAATTGAGAAACTTTCCTTTTCCTATGATGTCGAAAGCTGCTGATTTCTCAGTGGTCGCTGTTTCCCTGGACACACCTTCGGCAGAGGGCTTAGGAAGTTGCCCAGCAGAGAAGCAGTATATGACAGTGGGTAGAAAATGATGTCACCACAAGTTAGGTTGTAGAGAGGCATCTTTTGGTTGGAGAGGACATTGGTGAGCAGGCTGCACGTGAATATATTCCCATCTGATGAATTTGCAGGCATGCACGTGCCTCAAGTCCGCTCTGCGCAGAGATGCAGCACTAAAAATAGCTCAAAGCTCATTTCCCTCCTTTCCAATGTGTTGTCCCCAGCTCTCCTAGACAGAGCCCCTGCTGTCTGCCAGCCTGGGCTGGAATTAGCACGCCAGTGTCTATGCTGGAGGCTGACACTCTTCAGTTTACCTTGAGCAGCAGGGGAGTTCCTTGGTTACCTGCATCCAGGAGACTGGGAGCGCCCATCCTTAACCACAGGTTAAAAGGACGTCACCGACAGACTCACTGTCTCTGTTATTTCAGACAGCAGGCTGTTCCTGCCACCACCTCTCCACGGGTCCCAGCCTTTTCCCCCAGGGTAATCGGCTCCACCCTGACCTCATCCGGGAAAGCTCAGAGGAGCCCCACCTCGCTTCACCCTCCCCACCCTTCAGTCAATTCCCTCTCCCAGCTTTTATCCTTGTCACCCCTCTTCCCAAATACGTGACACTTAATTGCGATGTGTCAAGCTGTGTTAGTGACTCATGAGTATGTTTATGTATCTCAGCTCTTCAAGCTTCTGTGTACTGACTATATTACTCCCCACCCCACCGTAACATAGTAGAAACGGTGCTGGGCTTGGACTTGAATGCCCTGGAAATAAAAACTGGGATAATAATACTTATATTATTATTATGTAGGGATCTGGTAAAATTAAATGAGATGATATATACTTAACACATCAGAGGAGCTTGGTAAATAATAGTTGAATCTGAATCCTAGAATGTAAACTCTATAGGAAGTCTCCATATATATATATATATATATATATATATATATATATATATATATTTCCCCCAATGCCTAGTCTCTCTGAGGATAGAGACATTTAATAAATACCAGCTGGCATACCTTGATTTTTATCTTATTTACTTATTTATTTATGGCCAAGCCGCGCGGCCTGTGGGATTCCAGTTCCCCAAGCAGGGGTCGAACCCAGGCCCTTGGCAGTGAAATCGTGGAGTCCTAACCACTGGACCACCAGGGAATTCCCATACCTTGATTTTTAGGATACCTTTTTGGATCAGTCATCCTCTGCAAATGGGTGATTTGGGGCATCAACAAATTACAATGACAATGAGTTAACACCATTTGATAATTAAGCATCTGTATCCAATGGTCCCCATCGTTTGGGAAGGGGAGAGTCAACTACTTTCGGCGGCATATTCAGGACCAAGGCAAGCAAAACTGCAGTAAGCACATTGTGATGCACTTACTTGTGGCACTCACGACAAAGGACCTTTCTCCTACTACTTCCTCCTACTCTTCTGATCCATTCTTACTTTCAGCTGACACTCAGCTAATTAATTCCTACGGAGGTGCTGAGAGATAAGGCATGACTGATAAGGCATTAGTTGATAAAGGCTTGAGAACCCAGCCTGACTTGTTTTGCTAGACCTCCTATCACACCTGCAAAGTGGCTTCTAAAACATGAAAACTCTTTGCAGTCTCAAAGGGAACATTTTACTCAGGGTCATAGCGGAGGGAGGGGCAGTGAGAGATGCTGATCATCCCGAAGGCCTGCCATGTTGTGGCAGCTCAGATGTGGAGGGAGGTTTTCTCAGCCAGGAGTGGTAGGTGAGACCTTTGCCTCCTAACCTGGCCCTTCTGGTCCTTCCGGGCACCCCTTACTTGCTGCCAGGAGGCCAAATCACACTGACTCAGTTTACCGGGCTTCTCTCTGCCTCGCAATCACCTCACTTCTCAGCAGCTTCCGGAAGGGTTACTTTCAGAAATCTGACCATTCCTGCTCTTACTCCTGGAGTCCCAGCCGGGGACACCTTTTCTGGAAGGCTGCCTGGTCTTGCACATGGTTCTCATTCTCTTAGCGGGGTCCCTGCATGACCCTGGGGTGAGATGCCCTCGGCACCTTATTTGCATCACACTAATCCGAGGTCTGCAGAGGTGCCGGATGGGTAGATGCCCACACGCGCCTCATTTTTCGATTACGTTGGGTCACTTAAACATTGCTCTCTTTGGTCCTCACTAGAACCATATGAGAATTTGGAATCTTTGCTTCTTAATCCAGAGCTTTCCTTTACACCGTGCTGTCCTGAGCACTCAAGCCCAGGCATTCAAGCACAATGGATACATTCAGCTAAAGAAGAAAAAAAAACAACAAACAAACAAACAAGCTAGCTGTTTAAAAAAAGGTTCTCTGTGTCTTAAAATATCTTTCAAGGAGACAAAACATGGGATTTTCACCCAAGGTATTCAATAAACCAATAGCAGTAGCTTGGTAAATAATGGTAACTCGGCCAGTCTAGGTGTTTTCTCCCACCCTACTTCTCTGTGTCAGTAGCTGGTGATACCTAGCCACATGGACGTTGTTGTTGGGTGAGTGGAAGAACCTGCCTGCAAGGTGAATAACCTCTTTACAAGGCTGTCTCAGCAAAGCTTTTCTGAATTGTTGGGCAAGTTCTGTTAGTACATATACCTCCAGCCTCACCAAACCTGCTTTGCTTCAGGTACTGATGCCTTCTATCCATGGGCCCAACTCTACTCCATCCCGAAGCCAATGCAGACCAAGTCAGGCAGGAGAGAAGCTGCCTCACCTATAGATCTTTCTGTCCTATCCCTTTATCAGAAGTGAAGCCCTGGGCAACCATATACCCTCAAAGCTGCGGTCTCCCTTTCTCCTTTATTCTAGCCTACGATGACTATTTTCCTTGCTTTCTGCATAGATATTCCAGTTCTCCTTCTCGGGTGGCACTTGTTGTGAAGCCCTGTCCCTTAGTAGGACCCCAGTCACAGTCTCTCTTGCTAGAAGCTTTTGGGGAGCTGGACCCTCCTCTCACCATCCCCAGCTGCTTGCTGGGGTCCTGATCCAACCATTCAGATCACCTGGAGTCACTGCTGCCTTCCTGGTGTCAGCCATCTATCCCCACCGTCTCCACAGCCTGCCCCAGTGTATGTCTAGAATGATGCCTGATTCAGCCTTCAGTTCTCCATGTAGCCCTGGTCCCTAATTTAGGTTGTGGGCTCTTCTTGTAGGCCAGGGTACTGCTGAGTTGGTTTCTGTTGTCTGTCTTACCCATGTCCCTTTAAATCAAACTGATGACAAGTCACAACCTGCAGTTTCTTGAGAGTATGAACCAAATGGTAGGGCACATTTGAAGGGAGTTGCTCAAATTCCACTTCCATCCCCACCCCACGTTCTTGGCTTTTTATTCTGACATTAATTCCCACCTTGGGCACTGCCCAGATCTGGCAGTCTTCCTAACTTTTTCCATCCTACTTGGACCAGCTCTCCTCCCCAGTTTCTAGCCAGCTCACGCTTCTGCCTGGTATTTCCATGGTCTACGGGGTGAGGTCCATGTTCTACCTCCTAGTCCCTCAGAAATCCTCATTCTTTCTCCTGGCCAGCACTTTCCCGTCTCAGTCCTGTCTTCCCTCTCTCCACTAGGACTACGGTTGAGACTTAACTTTATGCATTAAAGAGCTATAGGAGGGGGAAGAGGACACCTTTAGTCTTGGCCTCATCGTTTCCCAGTTTGCTCCCACTTCCTCACAGCCAAGGCCATTGTTGACTATTTTAAAAACCGTAGCAAGGACTCAACCATTTATTCTGTTGTGTGTGTATTTTTAAAAATCAGTTTTAAAGTCAATTATTTACTTGTCATGCTTTAAATTTTGGGTTTTGGATGAGAAAAACGTAATCACCGTATGTGTATGTGGCAGAGACAGTGCTCACTTGGTATACCCCATATACTCCCCCAATTTCCCAGCCTCCCTTGCAGGTAGGTAAGAGCTATGCTCAAGCTCTGACAGGTCAACTAGAAATGGAAATGTCTTCTCTACCTCTCCTTTCCCCTGCATTGACCTTGAGACCTGCAAGCTGAGATGGATCCCTGAGCCACACCTGATGGACAGATGTCTCTACTGACCCACACTGGATTTTACATGCATAAGATATCCACCTCTTGGGCTTCCCTGGTGGCGCAGTGGTTGAGAGTCCGCCTGCCGATGCAGGGGACGTGGGTTCGTGCCCCGGTCTGGGATGATCCCACATGCCGCGGAGCGGCTGGGCCCGTGAGCCATGGCCGCTGAGCCTGCGCGTCCGGAG
>NC_041229.1:4997915-5032936 GCF_002837175.3 Physeter macrocephalus
CTGTGCTCTGCAACGGGAGAGGCCACAGCAGTGAGAGGCCCGCGTACCAAAAAAAAAAAAAAAAAAAGATATGCACCTCTGGTGTGTTAAGGCACTGAGATTTTAGGGTTTTGTTTGTCATCACAGCATAACTTGACATCGCTCTGACTCATGCAAGTGTGGAGGTTTATTCCTGCCACCACCTAAGAATTGCCTTTATTTTTCGGCCGAGCAGCATATGGGATCTTAGTTCCCCAACCAGGGATCGAATCCATGTCCCCTGCATTGGAAGCGTGGAGTCTTAACCACTGGACCACCAGGGAAGTCCCAAGAATTGCTTTTTAAACAACTTAAAATGTATATAAATCATATGTGTTGATCATGGAAAATTAGAAAATACAAATAAACAGAATAGAAGAAAATAAAAATCATCTATAATCCTACTAGCCAGAGATAAATACTGGTAACATTTTGGTGTCCGTGGTTCCTGTTTTTTCTAAGTCTGTATAAATATATATTTATTTATTATTCTGGAATCTACTTTTTTTTTTTTTTGACAATGGTATGGATCTCATTTATTTAAAACACTATTTGTCACCTTTCTCAAACTGAAGACTGTGAAAAATAAAAGCAGTGCTTTACTGAGCTGTCGTTGACCTGGGAGCAGTGCCGTGCGTGTCCACACTACCGACCCTTGTGCCCTCAGCTCCTCCTGGCAGCGCCCAGTCCCACCTCACTTTACAAAACAGTCCTGAAGCTGAATCCCATAAAGCTACTGTACACGACATTTACATTAGAAAAAGAGAGCTGGGTGTGGGGAAGCCAGGTGTGCTGTTCCCTTTAAGTAAAGTTTGCTGCACAGTTGGGCCATCTTCGCTTCCTCAAGGCAAAACCGCAGATGAACCCAAAGGGGCACAAGACGATGGCCAGGAAGATGCCCAGGAAGGTGAAGGAGTCCTCCCGAGCCCCGACCCTGCAGACAGGGCAGCCTCCAACGACAACGATGGAACTGGCACGGGGCCGGCTGACATTTCGACTGTGGATGTTGCAGACCCTGGGGTGGCGGTGGGGTAACTCTGTGACGAGGTAGGGGGAGGGCGGCCGCGGGGAGGGCGCCGTAGCGGTGCGGGCCGCACGCGAAGTCGCCCTGGCCGGCCTCCAGGTGGTAGGCGGGCGGCCGCTCCTGCAGCAGGGGCTTGTGGTCCAGGGCGGGCGCCTCCCGTTCGCGCTCGGACTCGGCTCTGGCTCGGACTCGCGGGGACGCCCAGACGCCCGGCGGCGAGGCTGGGCCCCCTGGAGGCGGGCGCCGCGGGCTTCCCCCGCCGCGCCTCCCCACGCTTGGAATCTACTTTTTCACTTGACAAAATATCCTGCAGATTTCCCCAAAGCAATACATGTGATTCTAGAACACACTCTTTAATCATTGGGTAGCTTTGCATTATGGCTGTATCATAACTTACATACTGCTGGAGTCTTATCTTCCTCTGCCTAAACTGCTTTCAGTAACATTGCTGCTCCTTTTCCACGTATTTTATCCCTTACTTCCCTTCCCACTCACAGAATGACTCTTAATCATCAACATTTATAGAATGCAAATGAGACCTTCCAAAAATAACTAAAGTGGCCGTGAAATTCACAAGGTGATATTTTCAGATGGGGAAGGAAGAAGCAAAGTTTTTGCAACGTATTTATCCTTTTGATTATTATTATTGTCATTATTATTCTTATTTGCTTGGGAAATCTTAGTTTTTATTCTCTGAGTAGTAACAAATGACTTGGAGGGGACAAAGGAGATGTCAGGATGGGTAGCAAGAGGAAGCCAGTTAAGTTAGGGTTAGGTGTGGCTGCAAGAAAAAAAGCCACAACAAACTCAAAACTAACAGTAGCTTAAATGAGCAGAAGTTTATGTCACTCTTATATAAACGTCTGGGGACTTCCCTGGCAGGGGGAAGACTTCACGCTTCCACTGCAGGGGGCACGGGTTCGATCCCTGGTCAGGGAACTAAGATCCCGCATGCCGCGTGGTGTAGCCAAAAGGAAAAAATTTAAAATAAAAAAGGAAAAGTCAGGAGGTAGGCACTCCAATACAGTACTCCATGGAGTATCAAAACCCAGACTTCTACTTGCTCTCCTAAACATTTTCTTCCACTCCCGAATTCACTTCCCAAGGTTCACATGGTTGCTTTAACTCTAGCCATTACATCGACATTCCATCCAGAGGGGAGGATATGAAAAAAAGGAGAAGAAAATGTCATTCTTTTAAAATGCACTCTTTTTGGAAGTTGAACATATCATGTCTGCTTAGTCACTTGGCCACCTATGGATGCGTGAGAAGCTGGGAAATATAGTCTTTATCCTCAGTGTTCATGTGCCCAGATAAAAATCAAGAATGCTATTGCTGGGACTTCCCTGGTGATCCAGTGGTTAGGATTCAGTGCTCTCACTGACGAGGGCCTGGGTTCAATCCCTGGTCGAGGAGCTAAGATCCCAAGACGCACAGCGTGCCCAAAAAAAAAAAAAAAAAAAGGATGTTATTGCTATAGAAGAAGGAGAGAATGGATGTTGGATATTGGGGCACAATCAGATATCTCTGCCATGAGAACCACCAGATGATTAATAAATGTCAAAATTTTTCTAAAGTAAATTATTTAATTATATGTAGTTTAATTGAAAGTAACTATAAAACTAGTCCTTCGTGGAGGAGGATCAAACTCAAGGAAAATATCAATTACATTAACAGTCAAATGTAATCAAACTCTCGCCATGAACAGATGGGCTAAATAAATACACATTCAGTACTTTAATCCCTGCTGGATTTCTGAAATCAGCCAGCTCCCTCTGAACGAACATGTGTTAAAGGAAAGAACAACGGATATCCCTTGAGTATCTTCATTAGCACCTGGTTTCATCAGACTGGGGCTATATAATCCATCAGGAGCTGAGAGCTGCAGATTCCATGGCATACCCAGATCCAATTCCCAAATCCCTTGGGTAAAGGAAGTGAGAAGAGTAGGCTATATGGAGACAGGAAGAAAGCTAGTCGCCTTGACAACCCAGTGACTTTGCTCCCGCTGCTTCAACTGTCTAGAATCTCTTGTCCCTTCTCCACATGAAGAAATGCTGCTCTTCTTTCTCATCGTTTAAGGTACCATTCAAATATTTATTTGCTTCCCATGATGCTTGTTCCCTGACTCTTTAATGTTGGGATCCGTTCATTCATCCATTCGGCAAATACTGAGAAGTCTATCACATGCCAGGAGCGGTACATGGCACCGGGTAGGAGTACTCACTAGTCTTCAGTTAGACGAGTCTGTGCCTTCAAGCCACATATAACACCAATTAGGATGGCTAGCCTAGCGCTCCCCCAGTGTGCTAGGCTAACTGTCTAAACAAAGGATGGAGCGCTTCTACAGAGCAGAAACCTGGTGTTTTAATTGACAAATACTTACAGAGCACTATGTGCCAGCCACTGTTCTGTTCTGTGTGCATTAAGTATATTGATTCTTTCAAGTCATATAGCAATCCCATGAGTTATAGTCTCATTATTACCTTATTTCACAGATAATGAATCTGAAGCATAGAGAGGGTAAGTGTGCCCAAGGTCACACAGCTAGTAAGCAGTGAAGCTAAGATAAACGCACATTCAGTGCTTTACTGTGAGTCTGGCTCTAGTGTGCATGCTTCACTAATATGCCATGTTTTATAATGATTCATGCTACCTGAATTCCTAGTATTTACTAGGATGCCTGGAACATAGTAGGTATTCAATAAACATATGTTGAATAGAAATGAGCCAGCTGCTTGACATTGGGCAAGTTATCCTCTCTGAAACACAACTTCTACAAAGAAGAAATTGGACTGGGAGATCTCTAAGTTTCCTTGAAACTCTAAATTTGTTCCCTGTTCACATACTAGATAACTTAGGTCTGGCAGAGCTATTGAGGGATCATCAGAAGGAGTCCTAGAGTTTAGTCTGATTTCAACTATAGCAGGCAGGTGGGAATTCCTTTAGCTGATTGAGTTTTTTAGGATGTCCCACCTTTTTGAGTCTGAGGAGTAGACGATTTATAGGTTCTGGGAATGATGTACTGTAGCAGGATAAATAGGATATCTAAAAAGTTCCTTGAGGGGCTTCCCTGGTGGCACAGTGGTTGAGAGTCCACCTGACGATGCAGAGGACACGGGTTCGTGCCCCGGTCCGGGAGGATCCCACATGCCGCGGAGCGGCTGGGCCCGTGAGCCGTGGCCGCTGCGCCTGCGCGTCCGGAGCCTGTGCTCCGCAACGGGAGAGGCCACGACAGTGAGAGGCCCGCGTACCGCAAAAAAAAAAAAAAAAAAAAAAAAAAGTTCCTTCATTGGGTGGAAAGGTAAAGCGCTTTCCTCTTGCATGGACAGTAGTTTTGTAACAGAGAATATTTTGGTCACACTTCACTTCAATTTCAAGCGGCCTTGGATTATATTCTGAACTGCTATGGATTCGTGATAGAGGGAACACTGTAATGCTTCTCAGACCTCTAATCTTTGTAAATGTGGCTACAAGCAATGCATTATCCCCAATAATAGACTGCTCTAAATTACTTTTTCAGATTACACATTGTGCCCCAAAGACCTAAGGGTACACTGCCAGACCTTTGACCAAAGACCAGCAAAATCCCTATCCTCTCACCAAATGCCAGCTTCGGTCACTGTACTTTGGCCGGTCTTCTCCCCCCTGCAGCGTCAGCTGGCCTTCACATTACCCTTCCCCACTCAGCTCCTGCTGCCTGGTAATCACTGAACTGGCAGGATTGCCGACTCTGGTGAGTAATGGTCAGACAGGGGCAGCGCCCTGGGCTAAGACTGACTGTTCGGGAGAACACTGGTGCTCGGGAGCTTCCCTAGACCTCCATCAACAGTCGTACTATTTTCTCTGCGGAGCAGGACCGTGTGCCCTTGCACTTGAGGATCTAATGTACCCCGACTGGTTTCGACTATTTGCTTGACTCTGAAAGCCTCTGACGTAACACTTTATTGTTTTGCTGAGGCAGGAATTGAACGCACGCCCTGCGAGATTGGTATAAAGTTCAGAGTGAGTCTCTTTGCCAGTTAGTGAGTGTTAGTCAAACACCTAACAGCTGGGCATGGCTCCTTTTAGGCATCTAAGATTTGATCTCCATTAATTTTCCTGACAACCCAGTGAGATTCTTCTTACTATTATCCCAATTTTATGCATGAGCGAATGATATGTTCTAGTGCTAATCATACATTTAAACATTCTTGGAGGTCTAAGAGTGTCTCCTTCCCCCAGAGGGAGGAGAGGTAAGGGCAAACTGTGGGTTAAGGGGCGAGTTCCTAGCATACACCATTGTACGGAGGCTCTGCTCTTCATTGATGGATGAATTTCTTCCCTTCATCCCCAGTCTCTATTTTTATTCCTTTCCTCCATAATTCTTGTAAATAATGTAGTGTTTTGTATGTATGTGTTTTTAATTGACTTATGTGTCTAATTGCGCTTACATCTCATTTTCCTCCTTAATTTTTGAATTCAAGGGAATTCCCTAGTGGTCCAGTGGTTAGGACTCCGCGTTTCCACTGTAGGGGGCACGGGTTCAATTCCTGGTCAGGGAACTAAGATCCCACGTGCCACACCACAGCCAAATGAAAAAACATTTTTTTTTAAATTCAAAACTATGTTTTTAATATCCAACCATGTCACTAACTGTATATCCAGTTCAGTGCTTCAATCTGCAGCATGTTATTCCATAGGATACATTCTTAGCACTTTATGTATCCAGCCCCCTAGTTATGGACACTAGGGGAATTTTATATATATAAATCATATATATATCTCATATCTATATATGTAGAAGTGATGTGTCACAGCACATATGTAAACTGCACTTTACTAAGTACCGCCAGATGGCTTTCCAAGTGACTGTACCTGTTTATACTCCTACCACCAATGCATATCGTGATATTATCCATCAAAGTTTTATTTGAATTGGTTTCTGATTTTCTTAAGTTTTTGTATGGCTGGACAATTACCTGGAAGTCTTAGCAAAAGAAAGGTGAGGGGAGTTGGGTGAGTTAGGGCCCCCCTGGTCCCCTCCCCCCACTGATTTACCTCTCCAATCCTCCTGTCCTCCCCAATGTCCCAGAACCTGCTGGAAGAAATTTTCTCTCTGAACCTTCTCCCTGAACAGCTTTTTTTCAGAGTTTTCACCACACATCAACAGAGTGTCCTCCTCGTTCTCTGCTCTCAGAATCCAAATTCTTCCTACTTTTGTGAGGTCCAATTTAAGACCTAGTTCCTCCGTGAAGCCCTGTCTAATGATTCTAGCCTACATGTGTCTCTTCTCATTTTGGCTGTATGTCTCCCATTTGGGGGATTTGTTCATATTCAATGTAACTCTCTTTTATGTTCTATGTTGTTTCCAAAAGAGAGACCGGGCAAGTTAAACGTGTCCTATCTGGTCAGCCCCATCATTAGTTTCTTTACTTCATTTGACTTATACTCTCCCAGCACCTGTGGGAAAATCAGATATTCCCAGCCCTCTCACCCACCCCCTCAAGTCAATCCTCCATAGGATTATAGAAAGATTTCACTAGCAGAATAAACATAGAACAAGCCTTATATCTGCAAAGTATACATCCCGGGGGCCTTGCAAAATTCCTCTCACTGGTTACCCATATCCGTATTGACTCAGAGTTTGTGCAGTTAAAAAGTGTGAGGTAAATCCCAGGTGTGTCTGTGGAACTCGCTGCCGAGCTTCAGCCTGGTCCCCATGGTGCTGTCCTCACTGATCCTTCAACAATCACCTGCTCATTTCCGGAGCAAACACGGTTCCTAGCAGAAAATGATCTCTTTCTATCTCTTTCCCATAATCCACCCACCGAAATTAAATGAATTGGGAAAAATACCCTTTCCCACCACTGATTCACTATACTGTTTTCCATTCTTAGTTTTCACAAAAAACCTCCAGTTTTTGTAACAAAAATTCCTAGTTACTAAGCCAAAATTGACTTTCTTCTTTCTTACAATCAGAATTTTGATGTTATTCAGGATGGCATGAATCTCCTGTAAAAGTACATTTCTCAATCTGTTTGGCAGCTGGAGTTTTATGTGACGGTTATCGCCATTACAATGAAAGCCAAAGTTACTGCATAAGACTTTCAGTGATGTTCCTTAAAGAGAAATCACTCAGGGGCACTCACCATTGCTCCTCGTCCTTTCTTCTTATTCCTCTTAGACTGTGGTCATGATGCCTGGGGAAGAGGGTAGAGTAGGTGCCACTTGGGTGTCATGAAGATGGAGACAGCATACGCTAAGCATGGCTTAAAGGAAAGAGAAAAGGAAGCTGGGTCTCTCATGACGTTGTGGAGCTACCATACCCACCCTGGACTCTGTTCCTCTAGGTGCTTTGTAAGGTAAGAAAAAAATAAAACTTCTAATTTGTTCAACCACTGGTTTTTTTGGTGTTATCTATTACACGCTGTCAGACTCAAATCCTGATTGTCATTTGTCTTTGACAAACCTCTTCTCTGGAAGAATCTTGCCCTGGTTCAAAGGCAGCTTAGGAAAAAAATCTGGTGTTTTTGGAGAGCCCAAAGGTTCTCCAGGTCAGACCCCTAGTATCCACATATCATGCTGTGCACTCTGCCTCTTTCTTCCATCTCATGAACCTCTGTAGGTGATATGGGATATCACCCAGTGGTTTAGACGTTTTCGGCAGACTCTTACTTGCTGGTGGAGAATTCCTGCAAGGATAAAGCATTTTAGTTTCTTGCAGTGGGGGGATGAGCATGTGGCCTGCTTCTGTCCAAGGAGATCCAGAAGGGAAGGCAACTGGGAAGCTTCTCTCACAGAAAGGGACCCGTGAAAACAAATGTCCCTTCCTCTTCACTGGATATGTTGCTTAGAAATGCTGAGCCATCTTGTGATCAGTGACTCTGTGAGGGGAGTGAAGACCTGGATGGGAAACACTCAGGCCCTTGACCTGTCTCCAAGTCACACCACCAATCCTGGACATGAACTGCCTTTGAACATCTGGTTAATTGTTTTTTCCACTTTCGGGTATATTCTGTTACTGGCACTTGAAAGAACTCTAAATGATACAGGGTTGTCAGAATAGGGCTGGCTGCCATCTTCACAATTTCTAGATCTGTTTCTTTGAATTAAGCTCCTCTGTTCCCTTGCCACGTAGATCCCTGAACCACCTGTGTTGCCGGTCATTAGACAAGCTCAGACAGGCCTGAATCTGCAAGGCGTGTAGTTCAGGCTTTATGCTGGGACTCTGCTTTACAAGCGCAATGTAATTCCTATTCCAATTCTTGACTTTTTTAGTATTGTAAATTTTAATACAATCACCACTGTGTGGTATGTTATTTTTTAAAATAGTAAAACAATTTGGATGCTTGATAAAAAGTCTTTACAAGGGAAACAGGATTGTTATAAAATATCAGAATTATATTTTAATTTTTTTTTTTTTTTTTTTTTTTTTTTTTTTTTTTTGCGGTACGTGGACCACTCACTGTTGTGGCCTCTCCGGTTGCGGAGCACAGGCTCCGGACGCGCAGGCTCAGCGGCCACGGCTCACGGGCCCAGCCGCTCCGCGGCATGTGGGATCCTCCCGGACCGGGGCACAGAACCCGCGTCCCCTGCATCGGCAGGCGGACTCTCAACCACTGCGCCACCAGGGAAGCCCCAGAATTATATTTTAAAAAATCCACAAACAGGAATTAAAATATGTGGAGTCAAACTTTTATGACCTAATTGAAATGTTTGAAAATATTTTGCAGGTTTTTAGGAACAATTAATAGCCTTCCAACAAGATACCAAAGATAAATATTTGCTACAAATAAGTATTGTCTTATTTCCATGGGTACATCCTAATATATCTCCAGATGACATATTTGCTGCTAGTTAATCCGGTGGTATTAATTTATGCTTTAAATCAAGTGGGGACTGCAGGGTAGACAGGCTGAATATTTAACATTTCCGTTCGAATCGTCAAGATACATATAAATCTTAAATCGTTCTTCGGTCTCTTTTGCCACAGTGGCAGGAGTGCTGTCTAGATGGTCAGTTCTAAACCGAGTCAGTCCAGCTCTGTCTACCTGCACAGAACACTTGAGTGAAACATGAAAATTTCAGTCAGTCATCTGAATAGTTTCAGACTCACAGGCAAAGCATTGGAATGATTAAACTTCTCACTTTCCACAGAGATTTGGGCAAGTTAGTGATACAGTCTTTGTTTTTTTCCTGAAGAAGATACCACATGACCAAGAGGAAAGCTCTGACCTGTTATAATTAAGGAAAATAATCCTGTATCTCTGTGTATTACAACCACACATTGTTACCAAGAATGTTCAGCTTCCTGAATGTCGAAGTGGTATTCTGAGAGGAAAGACTGCTAGATAGAGATTTGGGAATTATCTTTTAGACGAGATTAACTAAATTAGTAAGGAAATAGTCGGTTAGCCTAGGATTCTGGGTCAGTCAGAAACCAACCCTGGTCTAAATAAAAATTAGATAAGTTCTTTGTGTAGCTATTACTAGAGGGCTTTGACCCCCATTCAGACGACCCTTTGATTTTTATTCTACTGGCAAGAACCCCAGGGAGGGAGTGGGCGACTGGTGTCTCTAACCTAAACCCCAATAGCGGCACTGCCAATATTAAGCTAGTTCAAGGAGAAAGGACAGCTTTTGAGACTTGAGTGTGGTGTGCCTTCCTTGGCAATACTCAGACCACGGGAGAGCATGTGACTGAAGCACTGTAGCCATAGAACCAGAGCAGAAAGTTCTCTGAAGAGTCCAATCATCTTCATTTTCACAAATGAGAAAACACATCCAGGCAGATTCTGGGTGAAATCTCAGATCTCTTGATTCATTTTCTTCCACGTTCTTCCAGTACATCATTGGACCAAAAGACTATTAAGAGCGTATGAAGGAAAAAAAAAAAAGGAGATGCTCCAGGTTTGGATATCAATGATGTATATGAATTTACTCTGAAGAACACTGGGCAATAGAAAGGAATTTGCTATGGGTCTCAAAATCTAAGAAAAGATTTCACCAAAAATGCCAAAATAGTGCCCCAAATAACGGTGTCACTTGGGTGTGAAAGACTACTACAAACCTCATGATCACTGTAATAAAGTTGTTCACACCTCTCCACCTTCAGGGTCTGGCCAATAGTGTATAAAAACAAAGGACTGGGCTACATGGGAGTTAAAGCATAACATTATTAGGACTTTGGTGATGGTTAGATTGGAAACGGTGGGGCTGGGTGTAGGGGGAGCGGCAGGGGTGAGTCAGCTTGCTTGATGGAAGCAGGTCTGAGAGAGACAGAGAGACGGAGACAGAGAGACAGAGACACAGGTAGGAGCAAGCAAGTATTTATTGCCCAAATTTCAAAGCAGGGACGGTTGGTGAAAATGGATGTCATACTCTCTCTAACCCCACCAAGGTAAGGCACTCTCCTCCTGTTTATTATAGGTATTATTACCTATTATTATTATTTTTAGAAATCTTTCTATTATTTTAATAGGTACGGAAAATTGCCCTTCCCTTGTTTTTGTTTTGTTTATTTTATTTTTCAAAATTTACCTAGTTACTTTTAAGATTATTCTTTCCATGACCTTTAGAATTTTCAGAAAAATCATCCAAATCCTGGAAATAAGACAAAGGTGAGCAGCACATCTTTTTAACAGCATATCACTTTAGGACTGGAGAGAAATGTACTTAGTTCATTGTTTACTGTTGATTAAGGCCCCAGACTTAGTGAAATTACTTGCTAAATTCTAGATTTTTGTCTGGTGGAGATACAAATAATTTCTGTCTTGTGAAACAGATCATCTCTAAGATTTACAGCCTGTTGGGAATTAATCAGTTAAAAAAAAAAATCAGACTTGGCAACCTTAGGACTTCCCTGGTGGCACAGGTGGATAAGACTCCACGCTCCCAATGCAGGAGGCCCAAAACAGCGTTCGATCCCTGGTCAGGGAACTAGATCCCACTGCGTGCCACAACTAAGGAGCCTGCCTGCTGCAACTAAGACCTGGTGCAACCAAATAAATAAACATATTTTTAAAAATCTCATTTAAAAAAACCAAAAAACTTGGCCACCTTATCCTAACATTTCTTTGGTAAATTGATTATATATACTGAATTTTTCAAAAACTCTCTGAATCAATCATAACATCTTACTGGTTACCTCATTAATGATCTTTGACATGTGTTCATTTTGTATTTGCTGGATGATTATGATATTACCTTTTTAAAAATTATCCTTTAACAGAATCTTTTTTTCCTAGTATCCCTCCAAAAATATCTTGTTGAGTTTTTGAATGGAATTCATTTCATTTATAGATTCTTTTGGGGAGAACTGACATCCTTACAGTACTGAGATTTACTATCCAAGAACTAGCCTTTTTTTTACGTCGCTTAGTTTTCTTCATTTAGGTACTACACATTTTTTGTTCACTTTATTCTTGGGTAATTTATGTTTTTGTTGTTAATGGGAGTTGTTTCCATTTTTATTTTCTAACTGGTTAATTTTTGGAATAAAAGAAAGTGTATGTGCAGGGTATGTTCTATAATTATGCCTTACTTTACTGAAAGTGAGCTATAGTTTGCTATAAAAAGGTTTTTTAAGCCACCTGATCACGTAAATAGTCTAAATGTGACAATTAAAAGACAAAAAGTTTCTCATCACACACCAAAAAAAAAAATTGCAACTATGTATGGTGATGGGTGTTAACTAGACTTATTGAGGTCAACATTTCACAATATATATAAATATCAGATCATTATTTTGTACATCTGAAACTAATATGTTTTATGTCAATTATATCTCAATAAAATAAAATAATATCCACAATAAAAATAAAGTGTGTATTTATTGGATAACCTCCCATCTTTTACTGAATTCTAATATTATTTCTAATAGTTTTTTTTAGTTTTTTTAGATCTACTATAATATTATAATCAAATCATGATAATTTTGCTGCTCCCTTGCCAATATTTGTAATTCTTATTTTCATAAAGCACATTTAGAACACTGTTGAATAATAAATGGAATAGTGGGCACCCTTGTTTTGCATAACATTATCATACTTAGTTTGAGGTGCAGTTTTTTGGGTTGTTTTTTTTGTGTTTTTTTTTTTTGCCGTACGCGGGTCTCTCACCGTTGTGGCCTCTCCCGTTGCGGAGCACAGGCTCCGGACGCGCAGGCTCAGCGGCCGTGGCTCACGGGCCCAGCCGCTCCACGGCATGTGGGATCTTCCCGGACCGGGGCACGAACCCGTGTCCCCTGCATCGGCAGGCGGACTCTCAACCACTGCGCCACCAAGGAAGTCCTGAGGTGCAGTTTTTGAAGGCACTAGAGAAAGAGCGTGTTTTTAGTAAATTGACACAAAGGAAAGGTCTCCTTAAATAGCTCAATCTCTATTTTCACTTAGTTCTCTTCTCCTATTAATCATACCTCAAACATTGACTCCTCTGTGTGTTGAAGACAGGTCGGGAGCTCTGCTGATACTCACATGCTAACATACCAGCTTTATTACTGTTATATTAATCAACTCCATATAAGCAACTGTAACGCTCTCTGAATTTACCTGGCATCTCAAAAAAAAAAAAATTGCTGCTTTTGGAGGTGAAAGAAGGGTTTTCTTTTTTTTTTTTTGAAGGTTGGACGTGCACTTAGAGAAAGTGGCAGGAACAGGATGCACCATTCCTGCTGTTCTTTCTACCAGGGTGCCCCATCCAGGTGAAGGGAAGGGGCCAAACAAACAGCTTTCCCATGTCTGCCAAATGGTCCTTGTCACCGCTGTGGCCTTGCCAAGGGCAGGGCCCCTGCTTTAAACTCTGTGGAGCTGAAAGCTGAATACAGGATACTTTCCTGTGCTTTTGGCCTGTGGAGCAGGCTTGTCTGGCCCAGATCACACTTGAATAGATGAAAAGAATCTGTTTTTGCCTTGGCCCTCGGCCTGCAGTGGAAGCCACAAAGGCTAGTACAGACACACAGGAGTGGAAGGGCAGCTAAGAAAGGAGAGAGAATACTTAGGAGATTTTGAGACGAAATAAACAAACCCTCAAGAACATTTCCAGCTGATGTAGATTACGAGTTATTCAAATGGCCCCTTTCCTCTTATTTGGAGAAGAGATGAAAATTGCAAAGAAACTAGTTACAGCCTCCTGTGGTTTCACTGGAATCCAGTCTCCCAACCTCTTTAAGGAAACCTAGGTAAAAATAAAGTTACAGGCCTAAAGGTGGGACCCTGGGAGATGAGAAACGTCATGAACAAGATGGATTTCTCCCCCCTCCCCGCCCCAGCTTGATTCAGGAATGCAGGAGTTTAACCAGAGTAAGAGAAATGCCGGTTCGTGCATGATAATGATGTTGGGAAAACTAGCAGTGGTTTTTATCAATGTACTTTGTTTGGTGGGTAATTGTGAGAAGCAGTCCCTTTGTTTAAAAGCTGTCTTTGGAGTAGCTGAGAGCTTTCTACTCTGGTTAGAACCAATGAAATGGGATTTTTCACATCTGAGCAGTGACTGTGCCTAATGTTGCCGCCTGCAGGGCTTTGAACACAGTCCCAGGGAGGCACAGGGGCTCTGTCTGCAGCCCAAACCCAGGATGCAGCAAGGAAGTAGGGTCTGTGGGACATGAGGAAGCTCCATCCTTCTAGTTACCAGGTTGGTTACCCTTGGTTATTTCCACATGATGGGAAACACGTGTTTTGGGACCAAATAAGCAGATGATCAGGACTATCAGAGACTATCAGGTGAAACCTCTTCTACATTTTTTCCACCAGTTTAGTTCCGCCCTTGTTGCCCGCATGCTTGTCCCTGGTCTTTGCTGCTGCGTGGGGTAGTATTTTGGTATGTCAGGCGTGGGGACTGGAGTCCCCAGGTCAACAACCCCTGGGATGCACGGTAAAATGCAGACTCCCAGGCCCCACCCCGGAACTGTTGAATCAGAATATCTGGGAGGGAGGAGGAATGTGCATTTTTAATTATCTCGGGTTTGAGAAGAACCGTGGCTCTGATGACAGGAAGATACGCCTTTAAACCATAGTGTTGCCGGGTATTATGTGGTCTTAGGCAAATTATTTAACCTCTGTCTCAGTTCTCTGGGCTGCAAAGGAGGGATCATTATACCTACTTAAATTTGTTGTTGCAAATATTAATTACTACATTTTAAATGAATGTACACAGGATAGCATGGAGCAGAGTAAGTGCTGATTCTACATCAGCGATTGTATTTGCTATCATCTCAATAAACCTTGAAGGTCAGAGCCACCTGAGGGGCTGCAGGTCAACGGTTTACACCTTACATGTCTGTCCTCCTTCACCCTTTGGTACCCAGTCGTCCTCCCCCACACCCCGCCCCGCCTTCATGAGCCAAGAAGAGCCAGCTGATAGAAGCCTTGGTCCTGATCTCAGGTGGCCTCGGCCCGCAGCGGCTTGAAGCAGGGTTTCGGTTCCCGGCCAGAGACTGAGGTCGGGCCACGGCAGTGAGAGCACCGAATCCTAGCCACTAGACCAGTGACCAGTGACAAGGCCCTGGCCCTTCAGCTTTGCAGAAAAGAATTCCCACAAAGATGGAAAGTAGTGAAACAAGTAAAGTGTTTATTAGGAGAAAACAAGAGTACAGCACGTGTGGATAGACACACTGGCTAGCTCAGAGAGAGTCACGCCCTCATGGTAGTTTAAATCACTTATATAGGGCATTTCTTCCGGGTTTCCTTTGGCCAATCATCTTGCTTTGCCTGGTTCAGAGTCCATATCTGGTATATCTCAGGGTCCTCCCCTGTGTGCGTGCACATCTCTCAGCCAAGATGGATTCCACCGAAGAGGCCTATGGGTAGTTGACATCACTCCCCTTTTGACCTCCAAGGAGCTTTCTAGTTGGGAAGGTCTCCTTGACTTCGAGAATGAGAAATATGTGGTCTCTTATCTTCTACCTGGGCAGGTTCCAGTCCCCTCTCTCTATTGTCCTGCTATTCTCTTGGAGTATTGGTCCTCAGGGAATGAATCTCCAACTGCTTACCCTGGGGGCGGAGGGGGGGCGCCCATCTACCTTCCGCCTCAGTCCCAAGGTCAGAACAGACTCCCTTTTAGCTGTCGACCCCACTGCTCCCTGTCTTGGTCCTCTTGTCTCTCTGCCCCTTGCTCTGGTCTCTGGCTTCCTCTTCAGGCTCCTTTGGCTGGCTTGTGATCCTTGCCTCTCTGTATCTGCATGCTGTCTCTGTTTGGCATTACTCACAATTCTTTGTGGAAGACTCCTTCAGCCATTCTCCTCCCTGTGGATCTACCAGTGGTGTGACTACATCCTCAATCCCTCGTCAGAAGAAGGGAATCCAGACAAACCA
This sequence comes from Physeter macrocephalus, assembly GCF_002837175.3. NCBI lineage: Eukaryota > Metazoa > Chordata > Mammalia > Artiodactyla > Physeteridae > Physeter > Physeter macrocephalus. The sequence goes on from NC_041229.1 coordinate 5,013,249, forward strand.
CACTTTAAGCCCCAACTCCCTGTTAATTGACACAGACAGAACGGTAGAAAACAATTGGAGTATTTCCTTAAAAATACTGACCTTCTAGAGCTAGAGCCTTTGGGCCTTACTCCATTTTATGAAAGCCTTTGTATTTCCTTTTAAACTCCATTCCACTCTTTTGCCTTTCAAAGCCGAAAAGTGGGTCTGTGCTGAGCCTTTTCAGGAAGGAAGGTATGCTTGGTAGGGTGTGTGAGAACAATTAAAACAGCATTGTAAGCAAGACAGCTTCCAACCTAAGAAGGTGGTTATTAACTGCTCAAAGCTTGAAATGCCAACTATGTGTGGGTGGGTGGTGATGATCTCTTTCTCTTTCTTCTTATAATTGTGACGCTTCAGCGATTGGGTACTCTTCCCAAGAGAGCAGTATAGAAAAGAAACATCTCCAGCAAAGTTGTCCTTCCTCAATGGTTGAGTGAAAATCCAAACGATATAAAAGGAGCCTGAAGTAATAACGTCTTCATTGACTCTCAAAACCCCAACTGTAAATGAATTCATTCTTATGCCTTTGTGATGGAAGGAGTCGGAAAATTTTACTGTCCTTGGTGTCCAGGTGTGAGATGGAAGGAATGTGCGCATTCAGTCATTTCCCCAAGGTTGCCCTGTGAGTCTCTGGTGGAAAGAGAACTTTAGTAACAGCAGCAATTAGCACTTAAGTACCTGGCAGGCCTTGACATTGCTGACCCTCAGTCTATGGAGATGGACGCCACTTCTCATGAGAAATAACTCTTTCTCTTTCTCACACACACACTCACTCACACACAAACACACACAGTTGCACAGACACCGGAAACTTCACTTCTCCTTAGGCTCTGCCTTTTACAGAGTAACCAGTATATTCTGATCACACACCTCAGAGACACACTGATTGGGACATGTGAATAAGAAGAACTATACCATCTCTGTGGGGATCTGAATGCACCAGACCGGAATCCTGGAGATCGCCGATCATAGTTATGCTGCTTGGAAGTGAAATAAAAAGTGAGGTCTCAGGTTAATTCACTGACCACGCAGTAATGAAGACAGACTATAAGGTAAATAGATTTACATTTACAGAAAACCAAAAAATGTACAATATAGGAAACATGAGAATAAAATTAATGAGTATCTGGATCAGGTATTAAGGGAATAAGCCATGACTGAGTGCATTTCCTATACTAAACTAAATTTAGGTAGTAATTAGTACCAGACAGCATTAACTGTGTTACCAACTGCTCAAGGATTTTAGTCAATTAAAAAGTACAACCTGAGTGGACTTTGGAACTTTTCTGGTTTGATCAGCCAAAACTTGGGGCTAAGGCCTGAGCCTGGAACCCAGCTTTGAGGCCCTTCTCAGGAATTCCCAAAGAGAGGTTTAAGTTGCAAGGCATTTAAGGAGCACCTCTCCTGGCACTCTCACTTTTTTAAAAAATTGTATCTAAATTCTTTTTTTTTTTTTTAATTTATTTGTTTCATTTATTTATTTTTTTGGCTGTGTTGGGTCTTCATTGCTGTGCATGGGCTTTCTCTAGTTGCGGAGAGCAGGGGCTACTCTTCGTTGTGGTGCGAGGGCTTCTCATTGCAGTGGCTTCTCTTGTTGTGGAGCACGGGCTGTAGGCGTGCGGGCTTCAGCAGTTGTGGTGTGAGGGCTCAGTAGTTGTGGCTCACGGGCTCTAGAGCACAGGCTCAGTAGTCGTGGCGCATGGACTTAGTTGCTCCGTGGCATGTGGGATCTTCCCGGACCAGGGCTCGAACCCATGTTCCCAGCATTGCCAGGCAGATTCTTAACCACTGTGCCACCAGGGAAGCCCCAGTCTCACTTTTTAACTAGACAAAATCCTTAAGCCAATGGCAGAGGCACTGAGCATGGGATTCTAGGCATCAGCTAGTAGGTGAGGGAAGACTTCAGACTCTCATGGGTCCGTGATGTGCACACACTTTTAACATCAAAGATGACCCATCAGCCATTGCCAGTTAGAGCAAAGAATCACAACCCTAGAAATATCCAACAACAAGAGAATCTTAGAGGAAGTATGTTTTGGACAGATGATCATATAAAAACAACGTAGATAAATATTTATCAACATGGAAAGTGAAAAAACTTGTTACAGAAAAAAGCAGATTGCACACATTATTTTCAATATGATCTGTTAAAATTTTTCTATATAGACATGTTTATAAAGATATGTAAGAGAAATGTACCAAAATCTTAGTAGGGAATATCTCTGAACTGTAGAATTACGGATTTTTCCATTTTTTCTTTTTTTAAAAATTTTATTTATTTTTGGCTGCATTGGGTCTTTGTTGCTGTGCACAGGCTTTCTCTAGTTGCGGCGAGCGGGGGCTACTCTTCATTGTGGTGCGTGGGCTTCTCATTGCGGTGGCTTCTCGTTGCGGAGCATGGGTTCTAGGTGCGCGGGCTTCAGTAGCTGTGGCTCATGGGCTCAGTAGTTGTGGCTCGCGGGCTCTAGAGCTCAGGCTTAATAGTTGTGGCGCACGGGCTTAGTTGCTCTGTGGCGTGTGGGATCTTCCCAGACCAGAGCTTGAACCCATGTCCCCTGCATTGGCAGGTGGATTCTTAACAACTGCGTCACCAGGAGAGTCCTCTCTGTTTTTTTCTGCCATTCTAATTTTTAAACAATGAGTTTGTATTGTTTTATCTTTTAAAAAAATCTTTGTTTTTTCAAATATAGGACACTCCCCAGAATGTTCCTGAATAACCATACCATTTTTATTAAAAATAAGCACCAAGGCCCATACTTCCTTTCGCCTCCTCAAGTAAGGAGAGATTCATGGGCAGCTTGGTAAATCATCAATCATTCATGTCTCCATTCATGATCCAGGTGTCGAGTATAGGAATTCAGGCTAAATAAAGCTGTGCTGCATCCCGAGTTCCTGCATAGAGAAGGCAGGAAATTTCCACGGTGCGGGCTAGCAGGCAGAGTCTCCAATGGCAGTAGGCTACTGTAGCTTCTTTAATTTCACCCCAGACACATGTAGAAGAGCAAGATATTCTTTGAGGTAGGACAGTTCAGGTCACCTCCTTGGGTTCGTGCTATTGCCCCTTGAGGGTGGTCTCTGACTCTTTAAAGTGATTTCCTGACATAAACTCCTAGAAGCATAGTCTGCTATATAAAACTAATTTCTGAGAAACAAAGTCACTTCAGCCTGAAGACCCAGTTTAGAGGCTGTGCATCAGCGGATGACAGTTACATAACAGTTTGTCTTTGTTCCTCCGGCCATCTGTGACCTCTCCACTCCTTCCTGCTGACACGATCCCCAACAGAAAAATAAAATCTGTGTAGCCTAATGTACCTCCTTCCCTCCTGAGCCTTCGCGGAGAATAATAACAGCAGCTGCATGACTTTTACTTAATGTAAATACTTTATTTACTTTTGTATTTAATTTATGCATCGGTCCAGTGTTTGCACAGCTGTTTGATGTCTGTGTGCCCATAGATTAGCCTCTGCTGATTTGATCCAGCTTAAACTCTAAGCATTGAGAAACGGAGAGGACTCCCTGTTCACTTTTCTTTACCCAGCCTCCAGCATGATACCATACAGATGAAAACTTAATTAAGAATTCCAAGATTTAGACATCTCCTTGAAGATATCTTTCTCCCTTGATAAAAAGAAAGACCAAAATTTCCTGATCTGCTCAGGGAAAACATGAAGGTTGACTTTGTTTTCTTTGTAAAAGGACACCATCGTCGTATCAGGGTGACATTGTGGAGGTCTTTTCTCTCCCCAGAAGTGTACCAAATGATTTGGGGAGGCGTGGGATGTGAGAGCCAGCCTGGATGCAGGGCTAGTAATTAAGGGATGGGTTGGGATGGGAAAATTGCCCTTACTGAGGTTTACTTGCCCATCAAAAAACCAAGAAAAGACCTGGTAGTGAAATGGCAATGGTCTGGTTAACCCATATACTGGAACTTAGTTTGCACCCCAGTACCTGAATGTGGATTTGTTTTTGATGCTGTCTTGTGGGAAGAGTCATGGTCAGCTGCACCAGGTATGGTTACTAGAGGCAGTGGTGGGAATGCAAGGGCAAGGACCCCCCAGTCTTCTCCCCTCTGGTAGGAGAGAGGAGGAAAAAGGGTGGACAGGGGTTTTTCTGTTTGGCTGGGCTCTCTCTTCTTATGTACAGATAACATTATACTTCGATAACATTTTTGTCAGTTTTATGTGACCTAGCCATCATCAACTGTTTATTTTAAAAAAGAGGAATAATAAAGATCAAGCACAGGGACTTCCCTGGCGGTTCAGTGGTTAAGACTCCACGCTTCCACTTCCACTGCAGAGGGCACAGGTTCGATCCCTGGTCAGGGAACTACGATCCTGCATGCTGCACGGCGTGGCCAAAAATAAGAGATCAGTACAGGTTGAATTTTAGGCAGAATTTGAATCTCTCTGTGCCTCAGTTTCTCTCAATATTAATAGTGCCTCATACCTGTTGGTAATACCTTAGATCTTTTACTAAAAGGTGAATCACAAAGCAAAGAAAACTCTGAATTACCTAAAGTATAACTTTCTCAGCTGCTTGACCTTCTCTATCACTGTTGCAGTATTCCTTTTCGGTTGGCTGCGTTGGGTCTCCATTGCTGTGCGCGGGCCTCCTCTCTAGTTGCGTTGATCGGGGGCTACTCTTCATTGCGCTGTGCGGGCTTCTCGTTGTGGTGGCTTCTCTTGTCACGGAGCACGGGCTCTAGGAGCGCGGGCTTCAGTAGTTGTGGCTCGCAGGCTCTAGAGCACGGGCTCAGTAGTTGTGGTGCACGGGCTAAGTTGCTCCGTGGCATGTGGGATCTTCCCGGACCAGGGCTCGAACCCGTGTCCCCTGCATTGGCAGGTGGATTCTTAACCAGTGCGCCACCAGGGAAGTCCCTGTAGTACTCCTTATCAAAGTATTTTTTTTGCCATGAGTAAGATGGTTGTCATTGCTTTTTTGTTAAAATTCATCAAGAACTAAAGAGAAATACTTTTAAAATTAGATCATGACTCAGGAAAGAAGGAGTGAACTGGTAAGTTTGAGTCTGTTATCAGCTTTGCTTGAGACTGGCCTTTTTTATCACTCTGAGGAGTAATGCTGTTTGTTTTCAGCATGAAATCCGTAAGAGAAAAAATTGAGATTGGAACAGGGAAACAATATTTTGATAGGGTAGTTTTATTGTTTTGTCTGATGTATTATGATCCCTAACCCCCAATGTATTTAGGGATCATTCATATTTAAATACAAAATACCTTCCAAAGCCAAGTGCAAGTGGTTTTATAAAAACAGTAAAATGGCATATTGGATTATTCTTCTCAAGTTGCCCAGGAAACTTAGCATTAACTGCATTAAGGTTCAGAAACATAGGTACATTCTCAGCCAACATGTATTTTGAATATAGCAGGGAAACACAGATGGTTTAGACCTTCTGAGATGCATTAAGTTCTGGAAACTGGAAGCCATAAAAGACAAAATCGTGGGAGGGGAATTGCAGGGAGCACCCTGGGGAAGCAGCAGCCCTGGAGCTGAATGACCTCCCTTTGAACTCTAGCTTTCCCAAGTCACTTTCCCATGCGCTTCCTTAGCACCGGTTTCAGTTCTTTAGATCTCATGAAAGGCTTTGGGCCTGGGAGCATCACCACACAGCTGAGAAGAGTGCTGATTCAGGCAGAGCTCGGAGGGAGGGCTGGAGAACGCGGTGTGTTTACAGTGAAATATTGTGTGAGCTTGAGTGACATGTGTGAGTGTGTGTGACTGTGTGCGTGCATGTGTGTGTGTGTTTTCTCATGAGGAGTGGCGACGTCTCACCACCGTCACAGCCGCCAATGGGAGATCTAGTTTCCTCCAAGTCACCTCAATTAAACATACATTTTAAATAAAGCAGCATGTTTGCTTGAGAGATGCAGCTTCAAAAGCTCCCCGAGACCTGATTCCCCTTCCAAACATTTCGCTGCCCCTTAAGGATCTCATACATAGAAATGTTTGAGTTGCTTCTTTGTTCATTCTCTCATGAGCCGCCACATAATTTTGCTTGATAAGAAGTGGAATTAATACTTCTACAAAAGCTTACATTTCAATGCAATTCCTTTCACTTCCTGGTCTAAGTTCACATCTGACTATAAAATGGATTCTGTAGAGCTCAGACAGTGGGTGATATACTCGGGTGACTGTATCTTGCTTTGCTACCTCAGAATGTTTTTTTCTGATCAATTTAGAAATGTTGAGTGATTTTCATGAGTCTTTAGTTGTATTTTAAAAATATATTCGTTTCTTCCTCATTTCAAAATATTAGACAAAGAAGTTTGGGAAACATGATAATCATTGGTAATTTCCAAATTTCCTTTCTTCCAAAACTTTTCCATGATAATTAAATTATTCTACTTTTATGATACTCAACTAAAGAAGAAATCGAGTAGGCCCATTTTGCAGATGGAAAAAGAGATGTTAATTGACTTGTTCAAGGTTACATAGTGAGACAAGATAAAAAATGAAAGGGACAACTAGCCTCTCCTTAAATTTACCACATTCCTTTTCAACATGGTGATTATTTCAGTTGGAAGTGAAAAGGCACTTCATTTAATTTGCCTTTGATTTTCTGTGCCTCTTGATATGTAACTTCTACATTTCAAAACCTAATTGCAAGGTTAGACTATGATTTTGCCTTTTAGAAATTAGATTATTCATTAATGCCCCTCTCCATTGAATCTTTATATAATCTTAGATTTCCAGTATAATTTGTTTTGATTTCATTTGCAGTGAATTGCAAATGATATAATTTTATAATTTGCACTTGTTCCCACTTGTAATAAAGATACATCCATAGCAATAAAGAATGGTAGAAAATAAGTGAGGATGTAGATCCTGTATTCTGACAGTACCATTTATTCATGTATTAGGCAACATGGATACAATGGTGAATAAACAAAGTCCTGCCCTACGGGATGTTCATTTTAGTGAGAGAGGCAAATAATAAATAATCAATTTCAAAACACAATCATGGGGACTCTCCTGGTGGTGCAATGGTTAAGAATCCGCCTGCCAATGCAGGGGACACGGGTTCGAGCCCTGGTCCGGGAAGATCCCACATGCCACGGAGCAACAAAGCCCGTGTGCCACAACTACTGCGCTCTAGAGCCTGTGCTCCGCAACAAAGAGTAGCCCCGACTTGCTACAACTAGAGAAAGCTCGCGCGCAGGAATGAAGACCCAACGCGGCCAAAAATAAATAAATTAATTAAAAACAAACAAACAAACACAATCATTGATAAGTGCTGTTAAAAAAAATAGCAGAGGAAGGGGACAGAGAGGCAGAACTATTTTAGAAAGTAGTTGAGAAGGTTAATTTAAAAGCCAGGAAGAGAGACTTCCCTGGTGGTCCAGTGGTTAAGACTCCACCGTTCCAATGCAGGTGGCGCGGGTTCGATCCCTGGTGCGGGAATAAGATCCTACGTGCCGCCTGGCTCAGACAAAAGATTTAAAAAAAAAAAAAAAAAAAAAAAAAGCCAGGAAGAGGTGGTTCTCCCTGGTTTAAAGACCACGTAGCTGGAACAGAGTGAATGGAGAGGTGAGTGTTGGCTGAAGGGATTTGCAAGGCTGGGGAAAGGACTTTGGATTTTATTGTAGTGTTATTAGAAGCACAGAGCACTGAAGAGTTTTGAGCAAAGAGAATGACTTCTTACTCATATTTTAAAAGAAATTCTCTGGTTGCTGAGTTGAGACTGGACCATGGAGGGGTAAGAATAGAGGTAGGAGACCACTTAGTCACCGAGGGGAGAGATTGTAGGGGGCAGACGTGGGTGTTAGCAGTTAGGAGGGAGGGAAGAGATTGGATTCAGAATATGTTTTGAAGGTAGAAGTGGGAGGATTTCCTGCTAAAATGAATGTGGTGTTTGAGAGAAAGGGTTGTTTTGGTCCTGAGATGGGGAAGACTTGAAGGAAGCAATTTTGGGTGTTGGTTTTAATACAGAAAGTCCAGTGTTCTGCTTTGGACACATGAAGTTTGAGATAATTGAAATAGAGAGGTCATGGAGGCAGCTGGGTATAGGAGCCCGGAGTGCTGGCCAGAGGTCAGGGTTAAAGATATACATCCGTGAATGGAGGCTATTTAAGGGCAAGGGCTGGGAGAGACTGCCTTGGGAGGGCGTGTGGAAAGAGAAGAGGAAAGGCCCAAGGTCAGAGCCGTGGGGCAGTGGACATTTAGAATTCTGGAAGTGGAGAAGGACTCAGTGGAAGAGAGAGCAGTAGAGCTAGTATCTGGCTAAACATTCAAAAGCAGACATGTAGATAGGTACAGCTGGTGTTAAGGTTTAGCGTCTGGAAGAAAAAAACCTTTGTGGGAGAACAGCCAAAAGTTCTAAATTATTGTGATAGAGGCTAATGAACCAAAATGTGACCGGGAGAGGACAGAAGAGGGGAAGCTTATCATTTTAATGACTGCCCTGGGTATTCAGCACTACTGACCACTTCCTAAGATGTTGGCCAACAGTAGTTTCTTGTGGTAAAGGGTTCAATGTTTAGAGAGGCTACTCCGTGGGCATCCAGCTTAGCTAGGAGGATGCTATACACAGACAACACACCTTTTTCAAAAATCTATTTTGTTATCCCGTTTAATGGGGACACAACACGGAGCTGGCCCTTTGGCCAGGAAGAAAATAAATAAACAAGGCAATGTCAAATGTCACTTTGGGAAAATTCTCTCTCAAGCCTGGATGGCTTTCAGCAACTCATTTTTCTCAAGTCAGCTGTTGAGCCTTCAGTTTGGGGATGAGAATAAGCTTCCTCTCTCTCCCTTGCTCAAATTTCCAGGTTCTCCCTAAAACTCAAGGTTAGGCAAGCAATGCAGTCGTCTCTGTGGCTGCCCTCTGTGCTGGCTCGACTTGTCTGCACCGTGACGCTGCTTCAGTTCCTGGAGGGGACTGCAGTGCAACAGATCTGAGATGCCAGGAGTGAGCCCAGATGCTACTGTCAGGAAGACGACAGTGTCAAGGCCGAGAAAGGAGGCCAGGAGGAGGCCTCTGACAGCTTCAGAGACAGAGGGAATTTGCCTTCTCCCCGGCTCCCCCCGACCCCTCACCTTGAGAATACTGAATCAAACGATAACAAATGCAGTTATTTACTGTTTTACATCCAGACAGGCTTTTCCTTTTTTTAGGGAATGTTGCAATTATTGGAATATATGTATTGAATCACTAAAGGTGTTATTAGGACAGAGGTAATTGATTACCGGCTCGGAAGCACCAAGTTCAGATGGCTGCAGAGTTGCCCAGAAATCACAGCCTTCTGTTTACCTGCAGGTATAGCAAGAATAACTACTTACCTGTAGGCTATCTGGATGCTTCTTTCCAAGGAGGGGAAGTGCTGGCTCAGAACGAGAGTAAGGAGATTCAGCACCCTTGAGCTCGCTCAAACACCCCTGACATCTGGAATACACAGAAGGAATGCATTTCTTCTTTCTATGAACTGGACAGAATACCAGTGGGGGGAAAGTTACCAAGATGTTTTGAGACCCTGGAATAGAGCATCTGTGTCATTCAATGTATGTAGAGATCCCAGTTCCTGTAGGTATTATTCACCTTCTCCACCAGCTGAGCATAAACCATTTAACATTCAGTCAGTACAGCTGAATTTGGGGGTGTGATGGCCAAACTCTGGGATGTGAAGTCCTTCTGAAAGAATACAGAGTGTCATTATCTTAGCTGAGAGTAGCCAAGGGATGAAAGCCTTGGGCAAAACGCCATTCTCACGGTGACTTGGTTAAATGTCCCATCCTGACCTCCTCTTGACATCACAGGAGATTTTATGTTTCACGCTCACCAATCTCTGGGAACAACACAATCTATTAAATCCCTCTCTGCATACTCTTCTCTCTCTGGCAGAGATGGCTCTCTGTGGCCAAAAGGTGAACCCATGGAACTCCTGCAGTTTGGAGAAAGAGTAATTTTTAAACTATGTGTTTGTGCGAAGCTGCAGGTCTCTAGTTTTCTTCGTTCACCTGGCTGTTTCTCCAGCACTTAGGAAGTACCCATTAAGACCATTACAGATCCTAAGCGTACCAGTTTCAAGTAGATGGCTACCATACCAGGATACATTTCTTTAAAGTACACGTCTTTAAATTTTCCCGTCCAACCCTGTGCTTCTATGGGAACCTCATTCCATCTCTTCCCTCCTCCTCTGCTAGAAAACATCTAGAATTTTGGTCTTTAAAAAGAGACCAAAATTATACTGGTTATACTGAAGTTGGCAAGAGTGAAATTATTATGCATGTTCACTCCCTAATTTCTCTCCAGGATGTGGTGAAATCCTGCTTCACGTCCATGCCCTTGAAATTCTGCTAACTGTGGTCAAGGCCACGTTTTATATTCAGTGACGCCCACTGAAATGACTAAACGCTGAGTGGACCCGAATCTCTGCAGTGACATTAGATGATGCAGTATTTGGCAAGGGTGGGTTTGGGTACTGGGTTAAATTATGTAGGTTAACCCCGTCCCCAACATTTAGATTCCAAAGGCGTCAGAAGGAGAGGGAAAGGTACAAATATAAAAGAAAATGATCGAAACAGAAAAGGGAGAATGTCGAGATCTGTTCTGTTACACAGACGCTTGTTGCAGGTCGAAGTGCTGCGCAGCTTTCAGAGGCTGAACAAAAGGAGCAGGCGGAGAACCAAGGGCAGTGCCATCTACGGGCAGGGGTTCACTTGTCTCCTGGCCATGCACCTTCGGGGGTTGCTGCTCTTTCACCCTTTCTTGTCCTTCCTCTCCCCTGCCAGGTCACTTCCAATCTTCTGGTCCATAACTCTGAATGAAGAAGACAACCAAAGGAACTTTTAGGCCCAGATTCCAAATAATAACCGATGCGAGTTGATTTTACACCAAAACGCTTAAGTGATGCAGAGACGAGGAGCTTCCCGACTTGCGGCAACGCCCCCTCTCCTCCGCCGCGCGGTGACAGTACCCAGGGGTCAGCTGGCAGTGGAGACGAGCCACTGCCATAGACTCGGAGGAAGTCTCTTCCTGCTGCTGCTGCTGCGGCAGGTTCTGTGTTTTTGCACCGCGGCAGGTTCTGTGTTTTTGCACCGCAGCACAGTGCAGAAGCCGAGGCTGCAGACCTCGCCCGAACCCCCGAGCCGGCGTCGGGGCCGCGTTCCCGCGCCCCGCCGGCCCCAGAGCCTCGGGGTGCGGTGGGGACGAGCCGCGCGCCTCTCGCAGCCCCCCCGCCGCGCACGTGCGCTCCCGGGACAACGGCAGGCGAGGCCCGGGCGCGCCCCCGCCGCCCTCGGCCGCGCGCGCGCTCCGCCCGCCCTCCTCGCGCGTGCTCGTGCCCGCGACCGCGGCGGCGCGCCTCTTCTCCCCGCTGCGGGCGTCGCGGGCGCTGGAGGAGGCGGAGCGCGGGAGGCGGAGGCCGGGCCGGCGGCGGGCCTCCGGCGGGCGCGCGCGCCGCGAGCGGGGCGGGGGCGCTGCGGGGGCGGCCCGAAGGCGGCGGGCGAGGGGCTCGGAGCCGGAGGACCGAGTCCCCGGGGCCGACTCGGCCGGGTGAGGGCGAGCGCGGTGCGTGTCGGAGGTGGGGACTCCGAGGCCGCGGCCCGGAGCCCGGCGTCCCCGAGCCTGACGGGGCGACGCGGCGGGATGAGGCGCTGGCGCGGGGGGCGCCCGGCCGAGCCCCCGCGGCTGCCCTGCGCGGCCAGGCGCTAGGCTCGGCGCGCGGGCGGTGCTCGGCAGCGGCGAGGACCGGGACGAGAACGAGGACGAGGACGAGGAGGAGGAGGAGGAGGAGGAGGGCGTCGGGCCCGGCGCCCCGCAGGACAGACACGGAGCGGCGAGCGGGGCGCAGCGACGCCGCGGCGGCGCGGCGGGGCCGCGGGGCTCGGTAAGGCGGGGGCCGCGGGAGGGCCGGGGGCGCCGGTGACGTGGGCAGGCGCCGCAGGGGAAGGTTGCGGGGGCCTGGGTTTCCTTGTCGGGAGAAATTCTTTTTAAAGTAAAGGTTCGGGATCGAATGTTCTTAGAAGGCCATCTCGGGTTTCCCCCGTCCCCGCCGACTCTCTCTCTGGCCTCCCGAGGCGGACCGCGCTCGGGCCGCTGCCTCCCGCGCCTGCCGCCTCCCCGCGGCCTCGTCTGACCGGGCCGGGCGGTTCCTGGCCTGCTGCGGCGCTCCGGACCCGAGGCGCGGGCGGCGGGCCTGGGGGCTCCGGGGGCGTCTTCGCCGTGCCAGCCCCCTGCCGTGCTCGCCGGCTCACCCGTGGAGTTTTCCCTCTCATCTTTCTAGTTGGCTGAAGTTGCCGCTGCCCATTGGACGGTGCTGGTGACTTAGTGCCCTTTCCCCCCGCCGTCACCCCCCACGCCCCCGTCTTCCCTTTCTCGTTTTGTTGACTTGAGTTAATATTCATATTTAAAAATTACCCAAACAGATGACGAGAAACGGTAGAGGGAGAAAGTCAAAGCTGATTTCTTAGCTGTAGTCTACTTTTGGACCCTTTATAACTCCACCTTCTGTTGCTGAAGCTTAAGGAGGGTGGGGGGGAGAAGGAGGAGACCCTCAGCAGGATGCTTGGGATGCAGTTTGATAGTTATCTTTTAGGAAGTAGAATTTGGATCATTAGAATTTTGATCCGCATGCAGAATTGCAGTCTGCTCTTAAACTGCTTGGGGCACTGCATGATGCTCCATGGATAGCTGGGGGCACTGCATGATGCTCCATGGATAGCTGGCAGCTGGGCCACATTGCGTTGTTGTCAGCATCTCTTTTATTTTCCATTCTTTCAGAGTTTTGTTTGGCACAGATTTAGGCCTTTTAAGTCAGTCTGAATGGGAATAACTTCTGATAACATTGGTTGCTTTTGTAAACGTTGTCTGTATTTGTATTTCTGTTGGAAGAAAGAAAGCATATGGTGCGAGAATGCCGTGGCTCTTAGAGTCCAGAAAATGTGCTAGTTTGAATCAGGAATTGAATTTGTTGTAATATTTTTGGGTAGTGACGGTTGTGATTCATTAATATATTTTTCCTTATTGGGTAAATTGAAATCTAACTCGGAATCTTGACATTTGGTCCTTGAACTTGGGAGTGAAGGAAATAGAAGCTTTAATTGCTGCTACAACACGACCTCAAAGTTTTTCAAGTCCTCATTGGTGTGAATTGTTTTTTAATAGGGCTGTTTGTGAAGATGGGATATTATGATGTTGTGATTACCATCTTCAGGAATATCTGGAGTCTACTTCATTCCTAAAATTGGGTGTGTGATGCTTTATAGAATGAGTATTCTAGAACGGTGTAAGGTTGGAACTGTGCTCAAGCTGGTTATCTTCATACCATCGTCCCTATAGCCGTCCGTGGAATAAAGCAGCACTTTGGACAGAGACTTGTCCAGATCTAGCTGGGGTGGAAGCCCAGTTTTTTACTGTATGGTGATGCACTTTGAGGTGGGTGGTAGGGTGTAAGTGGGCCACAGAGGAAATGTTAGTTGGAAGAACCTTCGTTGGTTATATAACTTTTTGTTTTCTAGGGCGAGACCAAGAAGCAGACAGGCAGGCTCAACTGTCATTAGAGTCTTTGATGTTGGTTTGAATTCCAGTAGCTACGTTCCTCTTATTTTCTTTTCCTAACCTCCACATGATTTTCCAATCACCAGAAGCTATTCCACATTTGGGCCAAGACTTTAATGGCAGTTCATCCATCCCCATTTCTCTGTCTCTTATTCTCTGTTTAGATGACTTGTTCAGCAGTGTTTCCCCTTTCTAAGCTGGTCTGGGTGTATTGTCTGCCCAGTACACATAGGTTCACTGTTGACTGTGAATGCATTTAACAAATGTCAAGAATTAGCAGCTGTTTTCTTCAGAAGACTGTGATAGCAGAATAAAAATCGAATGAAATGAACTAAACGTTTTCATTGCATTTAAAGATTTTGACTAATATTCTTGAAAATCTTTAGGGTTTAACCCATTAATGTGAAATTTGATGTCCATGGAAGTAGTTAAGTGGCAGCAAGGACTTGAAATCAGGTCGTAGTTGCAGTTATGCTGCTTAGTAGTTGTGTGGCCTCGTCCCTGCTTGGGGCAAGTTATTTACATTTCTGAGCCTGTTTTCCTTAGGTGTAAAATGGGGATGAGAAAGCTTGCACTATCTTCCTTACAGAGGAGGGATCAGATGAGAGAAAGGATGTGAAAATGCTTTGTAATACTTCTTATACGCGTAAGGTATTACTGTCATTACCCATAAATTTAGTATTGAACTGTTTTAAATGTCTTACTATCAGTTTTTTAAAAATGCACATAAGGAATTAGAATGTGTTAGATCTCTTTGAGTTCCAGAATCTTGTGATTCTGTCTCATTCTTAGGAAATCCATATGTAGTGTCTACAGTTTTGGACTCCGGAGTTTTTGATTATTTTGGGACAGATGTCAAGTTTATTGAGACTTTGAGCTTCTTTAAAGTATCTGTTCAGGGCTTCCCTGGTGGCGCAGTGGTTGAGAGTCCGCCTGCCGTTGCAGGGGACACGGGTTCGTGCCCCGGTCGGGGAAGATCCCACATGCCGCGGAGCGGCTGGGCCCGTGAGCCATGGCCGCTGAGCCTGCGCGTCCGGAGCCTGTGCTCCACAACGGGAGAGGCCACAGCAGTGAGAGGCCCGCGCAGCGCCCCCCCCCCGCCCCACCCCCCCCCAAAGTATCTGTTCAGAATATTAAAGGAGATTACAAGTTAGGAGTTATGAAAAGAGCTGTTTAGCAAAAAATATTTTATATTTGTCTGCATTATTTAGGACAGACGTTGGCAAAATTCAGCATGTAGGCCAAATCTGGTCTGCAGCTTGTATTTTGTATGGCCTGTGAACTAAAAATGAAAAATTTTTAAACGGTTGAAAAAAATAAAAAGAATATTTCATGATGTTCAAGTTACATGAAGTTCAGATATCAGTGCTCATAAATAAAGTTTTATTGGGATACGGTCATACTTGTTTATGTATTGTCTGTGGCTGCGATGGCAGTACAGCAGCAGAGTTGATTTCTTGCAACAGAGACAGTATGGCCTGCATAGCCCCCGAATTTTATTAGCTGGCCCTTTCCAGAAAAAGTTTGCCAATCTTTGATGTAGGACTTAAAATTTTTTCTTTACTTAGCACAGAGTTATTTCCTATCATAACATTACAGAGGTTAAGACCCCCTGGAAAGGTACTAATTTTTGCTTTGGAGTCAGATGGACTTGTATTTGAGTACCAGCTGTGATATAAACTTTGATCCTGGACAAACGAATTAACATCTTGGTGTTCAGGTACCTCCTTTGTAATCAGAGAATATAGAATCTGTCTTAGAAGGTTGTGGTGATGATTAAATGAAATGTTACATGTCAAAGCTTAATACGATTTAGGTATACAGTAAGTACTTAGTAAGTTATACATGATAGTGATCATAAATTCTAGTGTAAACAATAAGCCTAAAATATTGCACATCACCTTGCCCCAGTATTATAGAATAGTTCTTCTGAGTGGTATGCTACTTGGTATGGAATTTTCTCCTTTACTGAAACAATTAGTTTAGTTAACAGCTGATAATTGGAATAGCTTGAGAAGTTTCCCATATGTTGTACTGTATTTTTTTTTTTTGCGGTACGCGGGCCTCTCACTGCTGCGGCCTCTCCCGTTGCGGAGCACAGGCTCCGGACGCACAGGCTCAGTGGCCATGGCTCACGGGCCCAGCCGCTCTGCGGCATGTGGGATCTTCCCGGACCGGGGCACGAACCCGCGTCCCCTGCATTGGCAGGCGGACTCTCAACCACTGTGCCACCAGGGAAGCCCTGTAGTGTATTTTTATTAATCACTTGCTTATTTAGATGATTAAGAATGGGTGAAAAGGTAATTCTGCTCTGTTTTTCAGATATCCTGGTTCTTGATAATTTCTTGGTATTAATGTATGTTTGCAAGCTGAATTTAAATACCAGTTCTATGTTGGTTTTGGTGTTTCCTGTTTTTTATTTTTTTGAGAAAGATATTTGAGAAAAAACATTAAATAAGGCCAAGGTTAGATCACTTTTTTAATGTATTTGACACTCTAAGTCTTCCTTATGGTTTGCATTAGCATCTCTCTAATATTCTCTTCAGAATTGGAATAATAAAACTTAATTTTTTTCCCTAAAGATAGACCTAGTGTACTATCTAGAAGCTTCGATGTTAAGCTGCTTTCTGAAGTATTTGGTTTAAATTATCTTACAATTGACAAATTGGATGTGCTTCCTAAATTCAAGTGCTGGTTTATTTAACATTAATCCTAAACTAAGAGTGAGCAAATAAACAGAGGCCATTGTTCTGACTGAGTCAAACAGAACAGAATTTGGGCCAGTGTGACTCTTGCCATCCTACAGATTGTGCAGTTTTACACCTTGGATGTTGCTTACGTGCAGTGGGATGATACGAGGGAGACATGGGAGGGCACTCATGCCGTCCCCAGTCTGTCCTTGGTGGGGCAGAGGGCGTTTCATCAAACTGTAGAGCTGCAGCCCCTGGAAAACAATACTGCAGGGTTCTAATTGTAGCACCTCCAAAACAGTAGAGGCCTAAAGAAGACCCACCATCACGAGGAGACAGTATTCTCTTTTGAGGTTAAAACATATAAACAACAAAACCAACCAGAGATTTCCTCTTTGAAGAGATGCAGGTTGAGAGGGAATATTCCCCATGGTAGCAAAAAGTAAAGATTTGGTAAAATAGATGTTTATAGTTTCATAGTATACCTGGACAAGGGGACTTCCTTGGTATTTAAAGGAGATTGTTTTAGGAAGGTAAAAGGAAGTGAGATACAAGGTGTTTGGTTTAATTTCTCATAAGAAATTTATGAATCGGAATGTTCAGAGTAGAAGTAGAATTCTGATTTTCAGGGAGATCCTATTATTTGGCTTATGATCATATATTCATTTACTACTTTATTTTATGCCATGGATCATAGTATATGTTAGTATTGGAGGCTGTGGAGATGGAAAGCACTGAGAGGAAAAGCATACGTGACCCATGTAGTATATGATATGTTTACGTCGTCTCTGTTAGGAAACATAGGCACCACACTCTGGGGAAGAATTCTAAACTAACTATTCCATTCATTTTCCCTTAAAATAGTAAAATTTTTATTATCTGCGGTTCAGCCTTGTGGTCTTGGGCAGGCCATTTGATTGCATTGTTTTTGTTCCCTTGTGTGTAGGATGGAAACAGTAATTCCTGTTCCCCTTTTTATTGGAGAGGTATGTGGTAAAAGGACTCTTAAGATGAGTAGTATTTTCAACAATTTTGAAGAACATATTATGTGTACTTTATAAATTACCTAGTATATTAAGGACAGACAAAGGAGATTTTTGTTTAACAGAGAAAGGAGATTTGAACTTGAAGTCAGGACCTGGGTTCTTGTCTTGCCTCTGCTGTAAATAATCTGTGACTTTGGATGAGTAATTCATCTCTCTAAACCTCATTTTCCTTATATGTAAAATGAGGGGTCAGACTACAGGTCTCTAAGATCCTTTCTTGCTCCAAAATTCCATGATTCTCTGATTTTTTTTTTTTTTTTTTTTTTTTTTTTAAGTAGGGACCATCCTCTTGCACTTGCCCAGTTTCCATTGACCTTCTACCTGAGGAGAACCTGAAATCCAGTGGTCTTCCGGATTCGGTAACAATCCTGGCTCCGGTAGGATGCAGGAAACCAAATCTCTTTTATCAGTGAACTGAAAAGTATCCATTCAGTACAAGTGAGTATTTTGTACCATGCTAAATGCAGTGGAAGATAGATATGAAAGAAGGTGGCATTGAGTCTCTGCCCTTAGGAAGTGTTCATTCTACTGGGGAGATAAACTATATTATGAAAAGGAATATTTATAAAAGAGTAGACAAAGGGACAGTGGGATGATCCCTGATCTGGCAGTTCGAGGACTTGGGTGTACTATTGGAGAGGATACTTTGTGGCTTTGTGGCCTTGTGGCCCTGAACATTTGTAACATGAGCTTTGTAGACTGTCTCCAGCTCTGAAATTTGGTCATATTCTCTTTGACAGAGAGGCAGCATCTTTGAATCAGCCTGTTAGGAGACAGCTCAAGTGAGAACTGCTCAACCCAGGCCAGATTTTTATGCTCATTTTGCATAATTGCTTGATTTACTGGATAGAAGGAAAGGGTTACATTAATTTGCTGGAAATGCATTCAAGGGGCAACTTTTCTTCTGGAAAAGTCAAGCATGTGAGAAGTGACAAGAGACCAAAGTGTCCCTGCTTCTGGGTCAATAACTGTGAGCCCTGGATCTCATTCATTTTTCCCTTCTTAAGGCTTTCACTCCTGCCATTATTTTTTTCCTTAAATTATCATTCTCTCCTTACTGGATCATCTCTTTTAGTATGCAGACATGCCCTATATTACTCACAACAGTGATGATTAATTGTTCGCCAAATGCCATTCTCTGCAGCTTCATTTCAGTAATAGGGCCCTCAGGTTTTCTCTGGCACATGGATGCCCAACTAGACAACATTTCTTAGCCTCCCTCTTACAGCTCGAGGTGACCACATGATGGAGTTTGGGTAAATGGATATGACCAGAAGTGATGTGAGTGATTTCTGTGTCATGGCCTTAGAAAGGAAAGCAAGTTGCTTTCTGCTTCCTTTCTGCCAGGAGAATGTAGTGCTGGTACATGTTATTCAACCTTGGCAGGTGAGAGCAGCACTTTAGGGGGAGATGGATCAGTAAGATGGATCCTTGGATGGTCTCATGGAGCAGAGCCACCCTACTACTGCTCATTTATCTCTGGATGGTTAAGTGAGAAAGGAATACAGTTTTGTCTTGTTGGAGCCCCTAATACCTTAGCTGAATAAATCACCACTGTTACACCACCCTCTCCTCCACCTTATGTTTCCCTTCAGCTGTTGCCCAATTTCTTTGTTCCCTTTTGCAACAGGAGAGGTTTATGTTTGCTGTGTCTACTTCCTTACCACTGATTCTCTCTTTAGCCTGATCCGTTTGAGCTCTTGTTTTTCCACTCACTGACATTGTTTTTTTTGTTTTTTGTTTTAACATCTTTACTGAAGTATAATTGCTTTACAACGGTGTGTTACTTTCTGCTTTATAACGAAGTGAATCAGTTATACATATACACATGTTCCCATATCTCTTCCCTCTTGCATCTCCCTCCCTCCCACCCTCCCTATCCCACCCCTCTAGGTGGTCACAAAGCACCGAGCTGATCTCCCTGTGCTATGCGGCTGCTTCCCACTAGCTATCTGTTCTACGTTTGGTAGTGTATATATGTCCATACCACTCATTCACTTTATCACAGCCTACCCTGCCCCCTCCCCACACCCTCAAGTGCATTCTCTGGTAGGTCTGCATCTTCATTCCCGTCTTACCGCTAGGTTCTTCATGCCCTTTTTTTTTTTTTCCCTTAGATTCCATATACATGTGTTAGCATACGGTATTTGTTTTTCTCTTTCTGACTTACTTCACTCTATATGACAGTCTCTAGATCCATCCACCTCACTACAAATAACTCAATTTCGTTTCTTTTTATGGCTGAGTAATATTCCATTGTATATATGTGCCACATCTTCTTTATCCATTCATCTGTTGATGGACACTTAGGTTGCTTCCATGTCCTGGCTATCGTAAATAGAGCTGCAATGAACATTTTGGTACATGACTCTTTTTGAATTATGGTTTTCTCAGGGTATATGCCCAGTAGTGGGATTG
>NC_041229.1:5033949-5034375 GCF_002837175.3 Physeter macrocephalus
TGAATCTGTAGATTGCTTTGGGTAGTACAGTCATTTTCACAATGTTGATTCTTCCAATCCAAGAACATGGTATATCTCTCCATCTATTTGTGTCATCTTTAACTTCTTTCATCAGTGTCTTATAATTTTCTGCATAAAAGTCTTTTGTCCCCTTAGGTAGGTTTATTCCTAGATATTTTATTCGCTTTGTTGCCGTGGTAAATGGCAGTGTTTTCTTAATTTCACTTTCAGATTCTTCATCAGTGTGTAGAGATTTCTGTGCATTAATTTTGTATCCTGCTACTTTACCAAATTCATTGATTAGCTGTAGTATTTTTCTGGTAGCATCTTTAGGATTCTCTATGTATAGTATCATGTCGTCTGCAAACAGTGACAGCTTTACTTCTTCTTTTCCGATTTGGATTCCTTTTATTTCTTTTTCTTCTC
>NC_041229.1:5034569-5042142 GCF_002837175.3 Physeter macrocephalus
TTATCATATGGTTTTTATCCTTCAATTTGTTAATATGGTGTATCATGTTGATTGATTTGCGTATATTGAAGAATCCTTGCATTCCTGGAATAAACCTCCCTTGATCATGGTGTATGATCCTTTTAATGTGCTGTTGGATTCTGTTTGCTAATATTTTGTTGAGGGTTTTTGCATCTGTGTTCATCAGTGATATTGGCCTGTAGTTTTCTTTCTTTGTGACATCTTTGACATTGTTTTTAACCAAGGCTTCAACGACCTGTGTCTTGTCAAAGCCAGTGATCAGCAGTGTCTATGTCTTATTGACCTCTCATCAGCATTTCACATTGGCCAACTACCTTCTCTGACCTCGTAGCTACTCATTCTCTATGTCTTTTTGCAGCTTATCTCTACCCACCCCCCACTCTAAAATTTGGAGTGTCCCTGGGCTCTCCTCGTGTGATTTCATCCATTTTCATGGTTTCAGATACCATTTGTATGCTGAGGGAGCTCAGATTCCTTTTTTTTTTCCCCTTGAGCTCTCGACTCATCTAACACCATTCCTCCACTTGGATGTCTAGTAGACACCTCAAATGTAATGTGAGCAAAGCACAACTATGGATTACTCTTTCTTTCATTAACTCTTCCCTCCACCTTTCCAAAGTCTTCATCTTCTCAAGTGAAGTGACACCACTGTCTACCCAGTTGTGCAGGCCAAAACCCCTGGGGTTATCCTCCATTTTTTTCTTTTCATCTCATATTAAAGTCCCGTCAGCTCCACCTGCAGAATACAAACTGGACGTGACTACGTTTTTTAATAGTTTTTTCACTGTTAACACCTAGGCTGGCAGCCTTTCTCCTCTGGAAAACTGCCAGCAGACTTCCCTGCCTCTACTCTTGCCCTTATTCTCCTCACCTGTCCTATACAGGAGCCAAAAATAATGTTAAATGTTAATCAGATTGTATCACCTGTTTACTGGCTTTCCAGTACACTTAACACTAAAACTAAAACTTAAAGGTTTATTATGGAAACAAAATCTCCACTGTGGCCACTTATGAGGCCCTGTATCAGTGGTTTTTAATTGGGGAAGATCTTGCCCTTAGGGGGCAGTTGGCAGTGTCTGGAGTCATTTTTGGTTGTCAGGACTGGGGGACGGGTGGTAGGGGGAGTGTGCTGCTGGCATCTAGTGGGTAGAAGCCAGAGATGCTGAGCATCCTACAGTGCACAGGACAGCCCCAACCACGATGAAAAATGTTGTTCAGAATGTCTGCAGTGCATGGTCTGGCTTCTTGCTTCCTCTCCAACCTTGTCTTTCCCTGTCTTCTCCTTTGTTCACGGGCCTGCAATCACAATGATGTGATTCTTTTTTTTTTTTCCCTAATAGACATTTTTTTTTTTTTTTTTTTTTTTTTGAGCACCTTTAGGCTCACAGCAAAATCAAGCAGAGGGTTCAGGTATTTCCCACATCCTGCCGGCCCTCACACACACAGCCTCTTCCACTGTCAACGTTCCCCATCGGCGTGGGACTTTAGTTACAACTGATGAAGCTGTGACAGCACACCATTACCACTCAAAGTCCACAGTTTTATTAGGGTTCATTCTTGGTGTTGTACATTCTGTGGGTTTGGACAAATTTATAATGACATACATCCACCATTATAGTGTCATACAGAGTAGTTTTCACTGCCCTAAAAACCCCCTGTGCTCCGCCTGTTCATCCCTCACCACTCCCAACCCTTGGCTACTTGTGATCTGTTTAATGACTCCATAGTTTTGCTGTTTCCACAGTGTCTTATAGTTGGAATCGTACAGTATGTAGCTTTTTCAGGTTGGCTGCTTTCACTTAGTAATGTGTATCTAAGTTTCTTCCATGTCTTTTAATGGTTTGATGGCTCATTTCTTTTTAGCACTGAATAATATTCCATTGTCTGGATGTACCACAGTTTATCCATTCACCTGGTAAAGGACATATTGGTTGCTTCCACGTTTTGGCAGCTATGAATAGAATTGCTGTAAACAATCTGTGTGCAGTTTTTTTGTGGACATAATTTATCAACTCCTTCGGGTAAATACCAAGGACTGTGATTGTGGGATTATATGGTAAACGTATGTTTTGTTTTATAAGAAACTGCCAAACTGTTTTCCAAAGTGGCTGCATTGCCACCAGCAGTGAATGAGCGTTCCTTTTGTCCCACATCCTTGCTGGCACTTGGTGGTGTGAGCATTCTGAATTTAGGCCATTCTAATAGGTGTATAGTGGATGATATTCTTTTTTTATCCCTTGAAGAAGCTAAGCATGTACCTTTTCAGGGATTTACAGTTGCTGTTCCTTTTGCTTGGAATGTACTTCCTTCAGATCTTTGTGTGACTGCCTTCTCCTACCCCAGAGAGGCCTTTGTGATTACTGTGTACATGCAGTACCCCAGTCTTTCTCTTCTATATTACCCCATTTTATTTTCTTCATTTTAGTTTATTTATTTGCTTACGTTTTACATTTATAATCCCTTTCCCTGCAAGCTGTTTGAGGGGCATGGGCTCTGTCTAGATATGTACTGTATCCCTAGCTTTCCTATTAAAACATATTTGTTGATGCCAGAGAGGTGCCATCCATCGTGGGGATGGGAGACAAGGTTTTCAGTGATAATGATAAATCAGAGCATCCCGAGAGCAGCAGGGAAGGTTATGATTTTCTGGAGGATGGAAAAAATCCGTTGAGACAAGGCTGCTTTAGTCTTAAGTAAGTAATTTTGTAGGATGGAGGAATTTACCTCGATTTTTGTGAGGAGGCAAATGACAAGAGTAAGCTGACAGCAGGGAATTTTTAAGAGAGAAAGGTTACTTCAGGGTTTAACTTCCATTTTGCCATGTGTCTCATACCACTTGTCTCTGCATATAGAGCTACACGTTCATACTGCAGTTATATAGGCCTTCCGGTTTTACATAGTTTTACCTTTTCCCAGTATCAGAGTTTCTTCTACATTTTCCTTGGAAGAGAAGCACATACCCTCTGCTTCTGTATTTTCAGTGACTGAAAACTCAGTTACTCACCTGACAGTCCAATTCTTTTTTTTTTTATTGAAGTATAGTTGATTTACAGTGTTGTGTTAATTACTGCTGTAGAGCAAAGTGGCCCAGTTATACATATATATACACATTCTTTTTCATTTTCTTTTCCGTTACGGTTCATCACAGGATATTGAATATAGTTCCCTGTGCTATGCAGTAGGACCTTGTTGTTGCCCAGTTCTTTTTAAAAGTTCTTATTTTTAAAAATTCCTCATTATTATTAGAATGGAATGCACCTGCCTGCATTTCCAACACCACACAGGTCTGCTCTGTTTTTCACATGACGGCCTTCAGCTGTCATGGAAAAATGGCTCGTTCTTTGATCTTCCCACCAACTTTTTCTCTTTCCAGGCTAAATGTACTTATTTTCTTCAGCTGTTCCTCATATGCCTAAGATTTTTAGCTCCTTTTCCAGGAGCTATTTACAAGTTATTAATCAAGCTAACTGATACAGATGTTCCATTGCCTACCTTAACAAAGAAAACTTCATAATGACCTAACTCAGGGTCAAACAGGGAATTCTCAGATTCCTCTGAGTTCTGCTCCAGAACATGGTAAAGGGCAAAGACCCAGCCTTCAACCCAAGATTCCATTCTCCCTCCAGGTTCCTTGCATGAGGGACTTTTTGCATGTGCACATATGTGGACACTTGAACCCGTGCATCCCCGTTCACCTTTCAGACAGCAGCTCTTTGATCATCCCTTGGAGCCAGCGATATAAATACCGATGGTGGGGTCAGCTCATCTGCCGCTGGGAGGATCAGCTCACTCAGGGAAGAG
This sequence comes from Physeter macrocephalus, assembly GCF_002837175.3. Classification (NCBI taxonomy): domain Eukaryota; kingdom Metazoa; phylum Chordata; class Mammalia; order Artiodactyla; family Physeteridae; genus Physeter; species Physeter macrocephalus. The sequence continues at coordinate 5,038,392 of NC_041229.1, forward strand.
ACCCGAGCAAAGCCTAGAAGTAGACAGCAAATTCTGGGGTCCTGGCAAAATGAGGGCTGGGTGTGTAGGCTGCAGTTGGGCATACCTTTTAGGTCCTGAGGTCAGCTGGCCCCATGCATGGTCAAGGGTGTGGTCAGAGGGAGGCCAGTGCATGGCCCTTCAAAGATCCAGGCCTAGGACAGGGGTTTATTGCTTAGGTCCAAGGTATTACTGTTCTGTCATCGTCAGACTCTACTCTTGATTCTGTTTCCCAGAGCCAGTTATTGTGGAAAAAGTTAAATTCCCTCTCACAAGTGTTCCAAGTTGGACATCGCATTTTAATTAGAGCTTCCTAACCAGTGTGCCAGACAGCACTCTGAATGTGTTACAGATAGGGCAGAAATACTGATGTCCTTATTCCTCAGAGAGGATTATCAGTGACAGAGTGGAAGAGCTTCTGCTGATCACTGTTGGCCAGCAGCAGCATGGCTTACTTACTGCTCTGTGCCTGTATCTGTACTGTCATTTTCTGTATGTGTCCTAAGTGCGAAAGGCTGAGAAACCCTGCTCTAGACTGCTGTGTGGTGACTATGCAGGTCTCATGGTATAACGTGTTTATATACAGCTTTGAGAGCATTTTTATCAACATTAATATTTGGTCCGCCTGATGATGTTGGAGGTGTCAAAGTAGGTTTGTGCCCTTCTTATTAATGAGGATATAGGTCCAGGTTAAGTGGCTACACATTCTCACTCAAGTAGGGCAGTCGAAACGAGAACTCCATTCTTCTGACTCATTCTGGTGTATTCTCTCTACTAACCCAAATTCTTTTTCTTGTACTTTTTTTTTTTTGGGACAGCCTATCACTTCTGGTTCATTTAGGGCATGCAGGCAATTACATTTTTTAGAGTTTTTCTGTCCCAACTTCTGTTATGTTGTTTCTCTTTATTGTTACTTTTTAACCTAAAGACTCAGCTTGACATTTTAATCTCCATTAAATGGTATCATTTTTATCAGATTCAAACAATTCATCCAGTGTCTTGCAGCTTAATTGTGTGTTATGCATTTTGATAGCTCTCTTCCCTAAATTAGTGTCCTATTTAGTTGTTACAGTGACATTTGTCTGAAATGGTCACCCTGCATTGTTTGTAAGAGATTAGATTACGTTAAAGCAGGAAAATGTGCAATACATTTTAGAAATCTTTCTTTCCTAAATCAGTTATGATTAAAAAAAAGTTCTGGCATGTAAGTGTAAATTCACTTCCCTTTTTATTTAGTGCCCATTTTGTATTGATCTTTACAAAAGTTATTTTATTTAAACCTCAGTAACCTCACTTACTCATGTTACCAAAGTGCTGGATTGATTCATAATTCAAATCTAGGTCTGTTTAACCTCAAAGTACCTGTGCTTTTCCTCAGTACTAGTCTGTAAATAATGTGAAATGATTTCTAAACATTTAACTTGAGCTGAGAAAGGGATGTTTCCCAGATTTATATTCTTACATTTGGAATAAGTAATTCTGTGTTACTCATGCACAGGACAGGCCCCCTCACCACACCTCCCAGCCCCCCCCCATTATCTGGTCTAAATGTCAGTAGTGCCAAGTTGAGAAACCCTGCTCTAAAGGTTTTAAGTAGTCAAGGTTTTACTTTGAATATGTGTGTGTGTATTTAGCCAACAGCATCATGGTGATAGGTGCTAGAATGGATCAGAGATAGTTTCTCCTACTCCCTGCTTGGGAACGGGTTGTCAGTGACATTAGAGCATCATGTTTTTGTTCATTTCAGTTCTGTGTTGCTTCTAGAGAATCTGGGATTTAATGCTAAAGGCTTTCTGACTTAGGAAAGGTTAGGCTTTTTATATTTTAATACTTATGTTTGTTAGAACTTTTGATGGGTAAAAACGTGAAATATATGAAACTTAGCTGGCATTTTGGTATTGACCTGCTAACCAACATAACTTCTATGAGAAGTTGTATTTATTGGTTAAAAGCACAGATTTGAAGGGATGGTTGCTTAGCATTCTAACACCAGTTCTCTTTTCCCTTGTTTTTGAGTTGCAAGGCATGACTGGAACATCACTGTAGCACCTTTCTCAATTTCTTTACATTAATTTTCCAGACTTGATTTTGTGTTCCTTTGTTATAGATTACTATACCTACCTCCTTAAACTAAAGTTTCATTCTGTTTACCTGATCAAGAACCATCAGAGGTTCTGTATTCATATTATACTTATGAAATGCTCTTGCTACTACACGTACTAAGCTCTCTTGCTTGATTTTCAAGGAAAGCTTTTTTTTTTAAATAACCCTCAATTCACGATTCAGTGTCACTAAATGATACGTATCTGTCTTTTTAATACTATCAGTAGCTGCTGTTACTGCTAATATTTATTTATTATTGATATGCCAGAAACTATTCTAAGCCCCTTACATGTATTATCTGGTTTATTATCTCAATTGCCCCATGAGGTAGTGACTCATACTATTTTTTTTATTGTGGTAAAACTTACATAACAAAATTTACTATCTTAACCATTTTTAGGTGTCCAGTAGTTTTAAGTATATTTACATTGTTATGAAACAGATCTCCAGAACTTTTCCATCCTGCAAAACTAACTCTCTGTGCCAATTAAACAACATCTCATTTCTTCCTCCCTGCAGCCCCTGGTACCCACCATTCTACTTTCTGTTTTTATAAATTTGACTAGATACCTCATATAAATGGAATCATACACTGTTTGTCTTTTTGTGACTGACTTATTTCACTTAACATAATGTCCTCAAGGTTCAACCATGTTGTAGCATGTGACAAGATTTCCTTACGTTTTAAAGGCCGATTGTATGTATATATCACATTTTATTCATCTCTTCATCCATTGAGGGACACTTGGGTTGCTTCTGTTTCTTGGCTATTGTGAATAGTGCTGCTGTGAACATGGGTGCAAGTATTTCTTTGAGATCTTGCTTTCAATTGTTTTGTATGTATACCCAGGAGTAAAATTTCTGGGTCATATGGTAATTCTATTTTTAACTTTTTGAGGAACTACCATAATGTTTTCGACAGCAGCTGTACCATTTCACATTCCCACCAACAGTGCACAAGGGTTCTTATTTCTCCACATCCTCATGAACATTTGTAATTTTCGTTTTTTTTTTTTTGCTTGTACCATCCTTATGGATGTGAAATGATACCTCACTGTGGTTTTGATTTGCATTGGCTTAGTGGTAGTGATGTTGAGCATTATTTTCAGAAGTTTGTTGTCAATTTTCATATAATCTTTGGATAAATGTCTATTCAAGTTCTTTGTCCATTTTTAATTTTTATTTTTTTGGCCGCACCATGTGGCATGTTGGATCTTAGTGCCCCGACCAGGGATCGAATGCCTCCTGCATTGGAAGTATAGAGTCTTAATCACCGGACCGCTAGGAAAGTCCCTGTCCATTTTTTAAAAATCAGGTTTTTTGTTGTTGTTGACTTATTGGAGTTCTTTATATATTCTGGATACCAATCTCTTACCAGATATGTGGTTTCAAATATTTTCTTCCATCCTGTGGGTGGCCTTTTCACTCTGTCGATGGTGTCCTGTGATGCACAACAGTGTTTAATTTTTTTTTTTTTTAACATCTTTATTGGAGTATAACTGTTTTACAATAGTGTGTTAGTTTCTCCTTAACAACATAGTGAATCAGTTATACATATACATATGTTCCCATATCTCTTCCCTCTTGCGTCTCCCTCCCTCCCACCCTCCCTATCCCACCCCTCTCGTGG
>NC_041229.1:5043306-5065703 GCF_002837175.3 Physeter macrocephalus
AGATTGCTTTTGCTATTTGGGGTCTTTTGTGTTTCCATACAAATTGTGAAATTTTTTTTTCTAGTTCTGTAAAAAATGCTAGTGGTAGTTTGATAGGGATTGCATTGAATCTGTAGATTGCTTTGGGTAGTAGAGTCATTTTCACAATGTTGATTCTTCCAATCCAAGAACATGGTATATTTCTCCACCTATTTGTATCATCTTTAATTTCTTTCATCAGTGTCTTATAGTTTTCTGCATACAAGTCTTTTGTCTCCTTAGGTAGGTTTATTCCTAGATATTTTATTCTTTTTGTTGCCGTGGTAAATGGGAGTGTTTTCTTAATTTCACTCTCAGATTTTTCATCATTAGTGTATAAGAATGCCAGAGATTTCTGTGCATTAATTTTGTATCCTGCTACTTTACCAAATTCATTGATTAGCTCTAGTGGTTTTCTGGTAGCATCCTTAGGATTCTCTATGTATAATATCATGTCATCTGCAAATAGTGACAGCTTTACTTCTTCTTTTCCTATTTGGATTCCTTTTATTTGTTTTTTTTTTTTTTCTCTGATTGCTGTGGCTAGAACTTCCAAAACTATGTTGAATAAGAGTGGTGAGAGTGGGCAACCTTGTCTTGTTCCTGATCTTAGTGGAAATGGTTTCAGTTCTTCACCATTGAGAACTTTGTTGGCTGTGGGTTTGTCATATATGGCCTTTATTATGTTGAGGAAAGTTCCCTCTATGCCTACTTTCTGCAGGGTTTTTATCATAAATGGGTGTTGAATTTTGTCAAAAGCTTTCTCTGCATCTATTGAGATGATCATATGGTTTTTCTCCTTCAGTTTGTTGCTATGGTGTATCACGTTGTTTGATTTGTGTATATTGAAGAATCCTTGCATTCCCAGAATACACCTCACTTGATCATGGTGTATGATCCTTTTAATGTGCTGTTGGATTCTGTTTGCTAGTATTTTGTTGAGGATTTTTGCATCTATGTTCATCAGTGATATTGGCCTGTAGTTTTCTTTCTTTGTGACGTCTTTGTCTGGTTTTGGTATCAGGGTGATGGTGGCCTCATAGAATGAGTTTGGGAGTGTTCCTCCCTCTGCTATCTTTTGGAAGAGTTTGAGAAGGATAGGTGTTAGCTCTTCTCTAAATGTTTGATAGAATTCGCCTGTGAAGCCGTCTGGTCCTGGGCTTTTGTTTGTTGGAAGATTTTTAATCACAGTTTCAATTTCAGTGCTTGTGATTGGTCTGTTCATATTTTCTATTTCTTCCTGGTTCAGTCTCGGCAGCTTGTGCATTTCTAAGAATTTGTCCATTTCTTCCAGGTTGTCCATTTTATTGGCATACAGTTGTTTGTAGTAATCTCTCATAATCTTTTGTATTTCTGCAGTGTCAGTTGTTACGTCTCCTTTTTCATTTCTAATTCTATTGATTTGAGTCTTCTCCCTTTTATTCTTGATGAGTCTGGCTAATGGTTTATCAATTTTATTTATCTTCTCAAAGAACCAGCTTTTAGTTTTATTGATCTTTGCTATTGTTTCCTTCATTTCTTTTTCATTTATTTCTGATCTGATCTTTATGATTTCTTTCCTTCTGCTAAATTTGGGGTTTTTTTGTTCTTCTTTCTCTAGTTGCTTTAGGTGCAAAGTTAGGTTGTTTATACGAGATGTTTCCTGTTTCTTAAGGTGGGATTGTATTGCTATAAACTTCCCTCTTAGAACTGCTTTTGCTGCATCCCATAGGTTTTGGGTCGTCGTGTCTCCATTGTCATTTGTTTCTAAGTATTTTTTGATTTCCTCTTTGATTTCTTCAGTGATCACTTCGTTATTAAGTAGTGTATTGTTTAGCCTCCATGTGTTTGTATTTTTTACAGATCTTTTCCTGTAATTGATATCTAGTCTCATAGCGTTGTGGTCAGAAAAGATACTTGATATGATTTCAATTTTCTTAAATTTGCCAAGGCTAGATTTGTGACCCAATATATGATCTATCCTGGAGAATGTTCCATGAGCACTTGAGAGAAATGTGTATTCTGTTGTTTTTGGATGGAATGTCCTATAAATATCAATTAAGTCCATCTTGTGTAATGTATCATTTAAAGCTTGTGTTTCCTTATTTATTTTCATTTTGGATGATCTGTCCATTGGTGAAAGTGGGGTGTTAAAGTCCCCTACAACAGTGTTTAATTTTGATGAAGTCCAGCTTATCTATTTTGTCTTTTGTTGCCTATGCTTTTGGTGTCATATCCAATAAATCATTGCCAAACCCAGTGTCCTGAGGTTTCTCCCTTACGTTTTCTTCTAAGAGTTTTATAGTTTTAGCTCTTTTATTTGGATCTTTACTCCAGTTTGAGTTAAATTTTCTGTATCTTATAAGGGTCCAATTTTTTTTTTTTTTTTTTTTGCATGTGGATATCCAGTTTTCCCCAATACCATTGTTGAAAAGACTATCCTTTTTCGGGCTTCCCTGGTGGCGCAGCGGTTGCGCGTCCGCCTGCCGACGCAGGGGAACTGGGTCCGCAACGGGCGAGGCCACAGCAGAGGGAGGCCCGCATACCACAAAAAAAAAAAAAAAGACTATCCTTTTTCAATTGAATGGTCTTGGTACCCTTGTTGGAAATCATTTGCCTATATATGCAAGTACTCCTACTGATTTTATAGATGAGGTGATTGATATTGAGATGTGACTGATAGATAATACTAATACATTAAAAAAAAGAATGTTTACCGCAAAGTAATCTGTATTTGGTACAGTAAGATGAAGGAGGTTTTTAGGGTTGTGAGGTCTTTTTTTGTGTTGTAGTCTTCTCCCAGGAGAATTAAGTGTCAGTAACCCAGTTACTGTGTCTGCACCCCAGTTCTGATAGGTTGCCCACTCGATGCACTAAGTCAGTGATTTTTTCAAACTTTTCTAGCAACTTTTTTCCCCCTCAAACAAAATCATAGGTGGACCTCCAGGGTTTTAATGATAATTAGTATTTTGTTATTATATATTCATCTAAAAAAGCAGTGTATAATATTTACCTATTTTTGCTAATTGATTATAACACGAATTCATGAATTTGTGGTTTCCACTGTGTTGAAAACATGTGCATATTACGGTTTTAAAATTTCTGCCTGTTATCGTTTTAAGAATAGGTAATGATGTATGGGAACACCTTCAAACCAAATGTTTGCAAAACATCTGAAGCTCTTCCATGGATGTCAGTGTGAAAAATACTAGCTTATTTAGGTATCTTTGAGGTTCAACTTGTGATTTTTCTCTATGCAAAGTTGGCTAGAGAGTTCATTTGAGAAAGTCTTGACTTCTTTAGTGCTGAGATGTGGGTTTAATTTAATAGCCTAACAGCTGGCTCAGACTGACTTTTCATTTTTATACTCAGGATCTAAGGGTTAGTGTCAAAAGATATCTCATTTTTCTGTGTGTCCTACGGTGGTTTAAACTTAAGACCAATTCAGATCTTGTATTTTAAGATACTGACATTGATAAGGATACCAGAATTTGTGTAGCTAGTTTTACGAATTTTATTCTTTGAGATTTGATTTTAAGTATGTCAGCAGCATTTGTTAAGTTTGGAAGATAGTAATTTTGGGTTTCAGCATTCTTATGAGATAAAGTAAGGTCTTCAAAAAACGAATCACTCTATTTTTAAAAAGTTCTTTTTCCTAATGGAGTGTCTCCCATGAATTAACTGTATGCATAATGAAATATACTCTTTTCTAAAGCTGTAATCATTACTTAATTACTGTGCAATGGCATTAAGTAATTTTGCAGAGCCCAAGATGCTTGAAAATTGGTATAGCTGGTGATATTTTAAATTTAGCAACAGTAAGAAATACTCCTGTTCAGGCTATATAATACAAGTGTTGGAAAAGGTTTTGTTTGATTTCTTGCATACTCTTTTTTTAAAAGCTTTCGCAGCCCCCAGCTTTATTGAAATGTTGTTGACATGTAACGTAAAAGTTTAAGATGTACAAGCTGATGATTTGATACAGTATATATTGCAAAATGATTACCACAATAAGATTAGTTAATATCTCCATCCCCATAGGCTATTACCATTTTTTTTTTTTTTGGTGTGGTGATAACATTTAAGATCTACTCTCTTAATATTTTTCAAGTGTATAATACAGTATTGTTAAATGTAATCACCATGCTGTACATTAGATCCCCAGAAAACATATTCATTTTATAGCTGGGTGTTTGTACCCTTTGACCAACATCTCTCAGTTTCCTCCACCCCAGCCCCTGGCAACCACCATCCTACTCTCTATTTCTATGAATTCAGCTTTTTTTTGGTTCCACATATAAGTGAGAACATACAGTATTTGTCAAGGTCCATTCATATTGTTACATATTGTTTCCTTCTTTTTTTTTCTTGGCTGAATAATATTCTGTTGTATATATACCACATTTTCTTTATTCATTCATCCATTGATGGACACTTAGGTTCTTCCCATGTCTTGGCTATTGTGAATAGTGCTGCTCTTCAAGATAGTGATTTCATTTCCTTTGGATATATACCTAAAAGTGGGATGGCTGGATCAGGTGGGAGTTCTGTTTTTAAATTTTTGAGAAATCTCCATATTGTTTTCTATCGTGGCTGTACCAAATGACATTCCACCAACAGTGCACAAGGGCTCCTTTTTCTTTACATCTTTGCCAGCACTTGTTGTCTCTTGTCTTTTTGAGGACAGCCATTCTAACAGGTGTGAGGTGATATTTCATTATGGTTTTGATTTGCATTTTCCTAATGATTAGTGAAGTTGAGCACCTTTTCATGTACCTGTTGGCCACTTGTTTGTCTTCTTTGGAAAAACGTCTGTTCAGTCCTCTTTCCATTTTTTAATCAGATTTAAAAAAATGCTCTTTTTCTTTTCTGGTGTATTTAAAAGGTAGTGTTTAATAATTGACTTTGTTGTTGATACATTTGGGAACAGAAACAGGTTCCCATATGCATGTTCAACTGTTCTCTCTTGTAGGGATACATTCTGACCTGATGTTTTAAAAACTTCCCTGAGTGTGTAAACTGTATTTTGAAATGGTTTTAAAATAGAAGATTTAGCCAGATTTTACAGCTCTTTATTTGTGAATTTGGTTAAACTAATAACTCAGCATTCGTTCAGTAGGTATTTACTACCTACCTATTAGAAGTGGATTTGTAGGGGATTAAAAAGTAGGGATTTTCTTTTGCTATCTATATTGTTAGAAATTAAAAAAAATAAGACAACTAGAATAATATTGAATATAGTACAGTATAAACTTTTTTAGAAATTCAAGAAAAATTAAAAGCTCAAAAGGTATATTTTAATTCTATTTAGTTTTTGTGGCATGCTCGATTTATTCTGTCATAAGTAAATATTGTTTGTGAACATTTTGTTAGATTTCCATATTTTCTCTTAATTTGTGTGTGAAAGGCAGACATTTCCCTGTTTCTTTTTTAAGTAAATAAATTAATTTTTTAAGTTATTTTTGGCTGCATCTGGTCTTCATTGCTGCGCACGGGCTTTCTCTAGTTGCGGTGGGCGGGGGCTGCTCTTCGTTGTGGTGCGCGGGCTTCTCATTGCGGTGGCTTCTCATTGTGGAGCACGGGCTCTAGGTGCACGGGCTTCAGTAGTTGTGGCTCATGGGCTCAGTAGTTGTGGCTCACAGGCTCTAGAGCGCAGGCTCAGTAGTTGTGGCTCGCGGGCTTAGCTGCTCCGTGGTACGTGGGATCTTCCCGGACCAGGGCTCGAACCCGTGTCCCCTGCATTGGAAGGCGGATTCTTAACCACTGCACCACCAGGGAAGTCCGCATTTCCCTGTTTATATGAAGCTCCATCTTCATTTATCATATGGTGATATGGCAATGGCTAGCCATAAACATCAATACATTTAGTTATAAAAATCCTCAGAATTTGAATATCTTTTTCTATAGGAATTTCTATATATCATTGCTAGTAGCATATTAATATCCTGCTAAATAAGATTCTAATATAATCAGTTTGCCCTTTTTTTCTTTGCACCGTTAATATTTTAGGAATCATTTTAGATTCCTAGACATGTTTAGAGTCTCAGTTACTTCGATAAACAGAACAGGTTGCTTATCAGCTCTTTGCTCCTTGTAGGAAGCAGTTTTCATACATTTATTTGCTTAAGAGTATGTCCTGAAAACTGTTTGGTCAATTCTTCATTACCTGCTCGCTTAGCATAGGAAGAGGTGGAAACAGAAAAAAATGCTTGTTTTTTTTACTGGTTTTCTTTCTTTTAGCATTACTGTCTAAATCAAAACTGGGGCCTGGGCTTCTGCATATGGAGAATTGAGTTCACATAATTGGAGCTGATCTGTTTATATAGGCTAACCTCTTGGAAGGTAGAAAGGGAAGGTCTGAAACCTTTCCTTTAAGAGGTTTAGAAAATCATTTAGCTTAGTCTTAGCTAGATTAGTGATATGAAGAATATTATGATATTCTTAATGTTTAGGATTAAGGACTTTAGTAGAAGTAGAAAAAAAGAAATGCTTCGTTAAATGAGCTGATAAAGGCCCAAGTGGTTTAGAAGTATTTCTGAGTTACTGAAGTTCATGCAACAAGATCTGGAATAACTTTTCCTTTACTTTAGACCCTCTTCCTTTGTTTAGCCCTGTCCAGAGCCACCTTATACTCCATTTCAACACTATTTCTGTATTTCTGTGATCTTCGTTATATGCAGTTCGTTCTTTTTGTTTCTTTCAGCTGTATTCCTTTCCATTGCATGCTCATTAAAATTAAAAACATTGTGATCTTGGACCCATTTTCTCGAGGAGTACGGTGTTTCGCACACTGTTGGAGGCTCAGTAAGTTTTCAGAAGTATTTTCAGCCTTCCAGAGTGTTTGCCTTAGTTAGAAACAGTTCTGGAAAGTTTTCTTTGTGGAGGAAACTGCCTCTTATCTTTGTACTGGCAGAGTCCTTTCAGCATCATGCTTCAGTTGATTTGTGTTCATTTAGCAGCTCTGCTGCTAAAACTTTTTTTTTTTCAAAGATGCTTATGTAATTCCTTTTTGGATTACTTACTGGTTAATTTTTTGGATAATTATGTTTTGATTAATTATTCAGCTATAATAAAAGTATGAATAGATTTTGGAGGTTGCTGTTAGCACGTGAAAGTAGTAGGAATTTATTTAAAAATTGGTTTAAATGGACAGTTTTAACAATTAAATGTTTGACTTCTATGCTTAAAGAGTTGTTAAAGGTAAAATTACTTGTATTCTAAGTTGTAATACTGTATTTATACTATTTTTAAACATATAGTCTTTAGACTCTTTTTAAAATAAATTTTATAACTTTGAGATTTCTTATTTAGATATATTTATTGTCACATTTTAAGAAAGAACTTTTAGATTTATAACTCTGTATAAAAGCCCATAATAAATTTCTTTACTTTTTATCATGTGGGTATGATTTAAAATAGAGAAAGGCAACAAGGATGAGAAAAACCCTGAAAAAGTCTTTAACAAAAGCTTTACTAAATCATGTTATAGGAAGTATGATAATTATGACAAGAAATTGTAAGACCATCACTGTCAGTGATGTTCTTTGTGTTTGGCTAGAATCAACATTCATTTATGCCCAGGTAAATAAATTATTTTATTTCACAAAAGAGATTTAATAATTTATGGCTGAAGCGTAAATGAAATACTATGGCCCTTCAGTTAAATAATGCACATGTAGGCCTCAGATGTAAAATTTCAGTCAGTGTAGTTGTTGCAGCCCATGTCATTGAAGGAATGGGGACAAAAGTTTGTTTGTAACTACCATGGGACTGAGTACAAAGACGCCAGTGACCTTTGAACTTCTGTGGCTGTGCATCTGAACAAGGAATTGTTTGAGGATGGGAAAAGCTGCCAGTAGACTTGGGATGTGCTTTTCCCTTGCTTTCTCTGGAATTGTTGAGTGACCCTCCTCCAGAAAAACAAAAAAGCACAAATCCAAAACAAAAAAGCTTAATTGGAAGAAATTCTTATTAGTCCCAGAGGAATCTCATGTCCACACAGCTAAATCTAATTAGATATGCATATCCCAAAGTGATAGTTTCTATAAAAATATTGTCTCCACATACAAAAAATGGCAGTGTTAATTACTACCGTTTTATGCATTGACTAATCTGGTAGATGCTCGTGGTTTCTTCCTCTGCAGTTCTTGTTATCTTCTTCGTAAAAGCTATCCTGCAGCTCTTCTGGTTGAAAAGTCCTTCTGTATCTGGGTCACACTAATTCCTTAGCTTTCTTTTTTACATTGTTTAAAGGTTGGGCATTATTCAGTCAGTGAAACCTATAAATATTTGTCAAATGAATGAGTGGGTTAATAAATCCACAGGAAAAGTGTTATTATTTTGTGTGAGAAAGTAGGAATAATAGCGTTTGCAGTCATGTTTTTTTCCCTTTATCTCAAGGTGGTTAATAAAAATCTAGTAATATCTCTCAATATGAGAATACCATAAATGCAGCATCTCTTTTGCAAATATAGAGTAGCTCGGCCTTTGAGTCTTGGTTGCACTAGCCAGTGTTCAAACTGGGCTCAGATAACAAGGTTTTATTTTAAGTCTGTTGTCCTTGGAAAGACTAAGGAATCAATACTAGTATTACCATTTCGGTGAAAAGCTCCCTCTGGCTTATGTTGTTGCGTATCTCTCACCCATGATTAATAAAGCAGGAAGTTTGTATTTGAAACTAATGCACTGATTAACCATTGAATAGTGCATGTGCTTTGAGGTAGTTCCTCTTTCCCATCAATAATGCATTTGTGTATTTCTTTTCGTATACTTTTGGGTAGTTCTCTTTCTGATCAGTGGTCAGCACCATGGTTTGGTTTATAGGTTATGATATATGTGGTCATATTGCTTAACTGGGGCCATTGGGATTGAGTCTCTGACTTTAGGAGGAGCTTTGTCTCTGTGAGTGGTGAGATTTAAGGTGGGAAAAATGAGTATGGTAGCTATGATAACTCTTCTAAATGTCTTTATGTATATATTAAAATCTTGATTTCCCAGAAGTTTAACATAAATTCTTAACTTATTGCTACCTGGAGAATTTTGTTCATCACACTCTTATGGAAAGTTACTTAGGAGGTTTAGTCTTGAGTCTTGATTTATCAGCTACTGTTATGAAATATAACAATTTAAAAAAATAAATGTATTTTATGTATTTCTGGCTGTGTTGGGTCTTCATTGCTGTGTGCGGGTTTTCTCTCATTGCGGCGAGCGAGGGCTGCTCTTCATTGTGGTGCACGGGCCTCTCATTGCGGTGGCTTCTCTTGTTGCGGAGCACGGGCTCCAGGTGCGTGGGCTTCAGTAGTCGTGGCACGCGGGCTCAGTAATCATGGCTCGCAGGCTCTAGAGCACAGGCTCAGTAGTTGTGGCATAAGGACTTAGTTGCTCTGTGGCATGTGGGATCTTCCCAGACCAGGGCTCGAACCCGTGTTCCTGGCATTGGCAGGCAGGTTCTTAACCACTGCGCCACCAGGGAAGCCGGAAATATAACAGTTTGCTTCCAGAAGTTCTTCAGACTCTTGTTAGGCCTGTTTAAATTGCCTAAGATGAGCACGGCCTCCAGATGTTTGTTATCCTGGAGACCAGCTCCTCTGGAGGCAGAGATGTAGCACGGAGAAGGCTGTGGCTGAGACCCGAAGGAAAGTAGGTGAAGAGTGGGTGCTAGGAGACGGGCGGGGCTGAAAAGAGAGCAGAGGAGGTACAGACAGCTGCAGGTGAGAGCCTCTCAGATCCCAGCTAAAGGAAATAGGAGAAACTGGAGGCATCCTGTAGAGGAGAAAATCCTTAAATGTTTTGAAGATTACAAAAAATTAAATTCAGCTTCCTTGGGTTAATTGATATGTATCTTTTATTCAGTTTTGCTTCGTTTTAAAGTCTTTCCTGTGATATGTATTGAACTTAGTTTAAACTTTAATGTGATACTTGTTTAAGAGAGAACAAGCAAACCTTTGCACAAAATGGAGAACATATTTGACAGACTGCTCGAAAATTGCAACGTAACATTTAGTGAATTGAATACTCCCCTTTAAAAATCTTCCAGTAAATGTACTGTTACTGATTTGGATGAAAATAATTTTTTGAGTAGTCCACTTTATTTTATTAAGGATAAAGAGGAGGACTAAAGAATATGGGAAATACTGGTTGAATATAGCATTATTCACATCTGTTACATCGAGAGGAAATGTTTGTGTTCTGATAACTGTATTTCAGCAGAAAAGTGCCATGTTACTTTATGAGATGGCAGATGCTAACTAAAGTTAATTTGGTTGAATGGTGAATAATGCTTTAGGTCAGAAAAGGGCAGAATGAGAATTCACTGTTCATTCTGAAAAGATTTGTCAGGAAATAAATACTCTCTTTAGAATTTAAGAAGTTCTTTCTTTTTTCTCTTTTTTTTTTTCGGATGCGTTATTACTACATCTGAGAACTGAGTATTTTAGAAAACGTCATTCAACTTTTTTGTAATTTCCGGTTTAAAAGATTAAAATTGAAATATGAAAGGAAAACAATCTGAACATTGATCTTTAGCTGCTAGCGGGAGAAATGGTGGGTGTGCCTGGCCTTGTGATGTTATAGGGCCTGAACTTTAAGATTTCTTCCTGTGGGAAATAGTACGAAAAACGCTTCGGAAAAAGAGTTGCCAGAGTTGTACCACAGAACATTTCCTCTAGTGCCATGAGCCACAAACTTGCAAATTGCTAGATTAAAAAAATATATTCAGTATTAGTAAAAACATCAAGTACTCATCATAGCTATGGCAGAGATTTCTCATTGCCTATCTGATATCCATTTCCCCATGTTTCCTTTCTAATAGAACTTAAAGTTTTGCTAGAAGCAGAAGTAGGCCTAGCTAAAAAAACTATACATTTCTTAGCCTCCTTTCCAGCCCGAGCAGCCATGTAACATAGTTCTGGTCAGTGAGATGTAGGCAGAAATTTCTGGATGAAGTTCTTTTGAAAGCCCTTTTACCTGTTTTTTTTCCTCCTGCGTAGAAATCAGACACCATGCCTGGGGCTAGACCAGTATTCTAGAGGCCTTTAGGGGAAATCCAGGAGATTTACAGAGATCTTCCCCCATGTATTCCTGAGCTGCCAAACCAGTGTCAGCAAGTGCCTCTGCGCATTTCCATTTGATGAGAAGAGTAAACCCCTGTCTTGCTTAAACCAGTATAATTTAGGCTTCCTGTTACATGCATCAGAACATTATTCCTAACTGATATAATTATTTACATGCCAGTTATGATCTGCTTCCTGGAGATTTGGAATCGTCTCATTATAATTTAACAAGGGATTTTATCTAACTTCAAATCCGGAAGACCTTGGGAGTTTTGGAATTATTTCTGTCTTTTAGACTTGATTGGGCCAGCTGGATATCCAGCTGGATGGATATTGGTTACCAAGGAGGTCTGAGGAAATGTGAGGAAGTATTCATAAATAGTCTAGCATCTCCCACTGTCACTTCATCCTCTCTTTCATTTTAGTTCCTGGCTTCATCTGGCTACATAATCTATAGTGAAACTGCTGGAGCTCCCTCTGAATAGAGAGGATTTCAGGTAGTTATAGCACAGTCAGGAATCTGACTGATGACCTGATCTCCCTCCATACCAAGGTTAACTGTGGAGACCGTTTCCCTTAAAAAAAAAAAAAAACTTATTCAGGTGTAATGTACATACTGGGAAAGTACACAGATCATACATGTACAGCCTTATGACTTTTCACAAACTGAACATATCTGTGTAAGAAGTTCCTCTATTGCCCTCGTGGATTATCAGTATCCTTCTAACAGCATATATTAACAGTTTTTACCTGTATTTGTATTGTATATACATGGAATCATACAGAATGTACTCTTTTGTGTCTAGCTTCTTTTGCTCAGCATTTCTGTGAGATTTGTCCATATTGTTATATATAATTATAGGTCATTCATTCTCATTGCTGTGTAGCATTCCATTGTGTGACTATATCCCAGCTTATTTATCTCATCAACTGTTGGTGGGCATTTGGAGTGTTTCCAGTTTTGACTTACGAATACTGCTGCTAAGAACATTCTTTTGGTAAACATATGTAAGTATTCTGTTGGGTATGTACTTTGGAATGGAATTGCTGGATCATAGGGTATCAGTGCTTGAGAGTTTTAGCTCCTCTGCCTTCTCATCAGCACTTGATTTGTCATTGCTTTTAACCTAGTCATTCTGGTGGGTGTGTATTTTGTGAAGTACCTGTTTGTCTTTTGCCCATGTTCTATTGAGTTGTAGGTCTTTTCTTACTGTTTGTGGGAGTCCTTTTTATAGTCTGGGTACTAGTCCTTTGTCAGATATTTGTATTGTGAATACCTTTTCCTATTCTGTGATTTGCTCTTTCACTCTTTAATTGTCTTTTGAGGAATAGGTCTTTATATAATCCAATTTATCAGATTTTCTTTTATGGTTAGTGCTTTTTGGGTAACGTTAAAAAGTATCTTTGCCTGCTCCAACGTCACAAAGATGATGATCTATATTTTATTCTAAAAAACTTCATTATTTTACCTCTTATATGTAGATCTTCCCTCCATCTAGAATTGACTTTTGTCTAGATAGGAGGAAGGGGGTCACAAAACATTTTTCTTCATATGGTTATGTAGTGGAGTCAGCACCATTTGTTAAAAAGATTATCCTTTCTCCTCCACTACAGTGTTAGGTTTGTCGTACATCAGGTAACCAGATGTGTGGCTTGTTTCTGGACACGATTGTGTTCTGTTCCATCAGTCAGTTTTTCTACCCTTGTGCAAGTAGCATACTGTTTTAATTATTATAGCTTTATAATGGGTTTTGTTAACTGTTAGTGTTAAGTTCTTTACCATCTTTGTTTTTCTTTAAGATGGCCTTAGCTAACTGGTGATTGTCAACCGGTTATGTGCAGTTAATATTCATTCTGTATGCCTTCCACCCTCTACCATACACATCCCTCAACCAGCTGACTGAAATACTGGCTTAATCTACTTAGCTGTCAAGAGAACCCAGTTAGGACCTCTAACCTCTTAGTGGATTTTCAGATTTATTGAGTAAACAGAAAACAATTTCTTTTCTGTTTATTGAGTAAACAGAAAATGTGATGAATTAAATTATTCATCACATTTAAACTCAGTGCTCAGTTTTAGCATAAATCACTGAATTGTGCAGTAATCAAATATTTAGTTCAAATGTGTATATTTAATTGCACTGAGGCTTAATTTTCTCATTTGTAAGTAATCAGCTGTTTTGTTTATTATGACCAACTCTGTAGATACTGTGTTTGGGATTTTTGAAGCAAAAAGATGAAACAGGAATAGTAAAATAAAAATAAGACGAATCCATCTGGAAGACTGAATCATCTGTGCCTGACATTTAAAGGCAGTGATCTTTGTTAGTCACATTGTGATATTGTCAGTTGGAAGAAATACCTCCTCAGTATCCTGCCTTCTTTTCCCCTTCCATTTCATGTTGAATCAATTGGGGGAAATCATAAGTTTTTAAACTAAAATATTAGTTATTTTTCTTCAAAATGAGTCATTCATAACTTATTTTCTTTGGGAGCTGGAGAATGGGAAGGAGTCAGGGAAGTAGGGGCCTTCTGGTGACAGTGACTGTGCATTCCACATTCCCATATGACACACGTCATCATGTATGGTACATCAGAGTTGACCCTTGAACAGTGCAGGTGTGAACTGTGTGGGTCCATTTACATGTGGATATTTTCCAGTAGTAAATACTACATCACTGCGTGGTCTGTGATTGGTTGAATCTGTGGATGCGGGTGGTGGGAGGCGCCTATAAATTATATGCTGATTAACCCTTGCATTGTTCAAGGTCCAACTGTATTTAAAATTGAGACTGTCTTGGGAAATTGAAAATTTATGAATTATTACAGTACCTTTGGGGAACTTTCTTTCTAGTTTTTAAACTTGGGGGCCAGCGGATCAGAGATCTGTATACATGTGTGCTGCATGAGTTTTTAATTCCTCTCTCAATTAATAAATGGTGAGTTACAAGGGTTCATGTTTGCTTCAGAAGTTGGAATTGAACTGAATGTGAGTTAGGTACATAAGGCTCTAACCCCACCTATTTGCTTTTAATTACAAATAAAGAATATACCATTTCATTTATAATGTAATTTTAATATAATTAAACTTGAATAGTTAAAAGTTGCATAATTATATCCTTCATGAGTTAGAATAACTAACCAACCCAAATCTGCTCAGATCCCTGGCAGCAGTCCATTTGTACAACCATGTGGTAGGCAGTTCTCCTGTGTTAGCAGGTCTGATACAGATTTTTGCCTAAAGATCTCGGTGGCAGCATTTTTTGAACAGGTATTTACTGAGTGCATATTGATTTTCAAATACCTTGTAAGCTCTGACAATACAAAGATGAGCAAAATAGGTGTGTTACCTGCCATCAAAGAAGTTTCCAGCTAGAGTTGTATAACTCTGGGTTATAATGCGGTGTGTTTGCCTACTGGTAACAAGAAATAATTTTTTTCTAGCTTTATTGAGATATGATTGACATATAATATTGTGTAAGTTTAATGTGATGATTTGATGCACATATATATTGCAAAATGTTTACCACATAAGGTTAGTTAACACATCCTTCGCCTCTCAAAATTACATGTTTGTTGTTGTTGTTATGGTGAGAATATTTAAGATCTACTCTCTTAGCAACTTGCAAGTATATACAGTGCGGTATTGTTGACTGGAGTCAGCATGCTGCACGTTAGATCCTCAAAACTAACTCATCTTATAACTGGAAGTCTGTACCGTTTGACTAACATCTCCCCATTTCCTCTACCCCCCAGCCCCTGGCAACCACCAGTCTACTCTGTTTTTATGAGTAAGTGATTTTTGATTGCCCTGTGAGTATTCAGGCCTTCTGCTCCAGTTAAGTATAAAGTTTCTAGGACAATATATTAGTATCAGACTTTTACATATTGTGGACTATTTTTCCTCAACATGTAATTAGTTAATAGTGTGTAACGTAGCTGGATTTAGCCATTTGCACTCTGTGCAGAGGATATTCTGTCTGAATATATTAAGGCTCTGTTTCTGAGTGCTCCTAGAAACAGGCACTCAGAATTAACGTGCACTGCACGTTCTTTATGTATCACGTTTCCTTATCTACTGCTCTTTTTGCTTGGATTGGGAAATAATGAGAATGTGTATACTTACCTATCCATAGACAGTGGCCATATTTGGTATCAAGAGTATGTCCTTATTCATAGATAAGATCTGTCTCCATATATCACAAGTTCCTGTTTAAGAAGCAAAGTGAGGTAATGAACAGGGAGAGGGATGGATCCCTATCTGACAAAATTTAGGTGGCCACTCCCTGGTTGTCCAGGAGTAGGAGGGCAAGATTAGGACCAGTCTTTTTCAGAGGTATGTAGGTTTGGTGCCCCTTCCTTTCCTTATTGTCTTCCGAAGATCCTCCCTCTGTCTTCTTAACTTACCCTCTGGCTCTCCAGTTCCTTCCCCCAAAGCACACCTGGATTTGATTTATCTATGTAGTACTACTTTTACACCTTTTAAACCAATGTCAGGTTTGTCTGCCCCTTGCCATCTCCACTGCTTCATCTGATAGATATTCTCTTTCAGTTATTGCAGCAGCCTCCTTACTGCTCTCTCTGCCTAGAACTTTTCCATTCCAGCTCATTCTTCCTTCATTTTGGAGCCAGAATAATTTTACTGAGATGCCCCTATGGGTATTCAGGGAGTTTCCCTAGGTGCTTTTCCCTGGTTGGGCTTAGAGTTTGGCCTAGCGAGAGGCTAAAGCATGCTGTGTAGAGGGAGTAGCATTTACAAAGCTTTGATACTTTAACTGATGGCAGCATCGTTACATCAAGGAGACAGCCTCCAAGAAAGACTGCAGTTCTTTCAGACCTGATAGTCATTTACCTCTAGGCATGCTGGCAAAGTCAGTTATATTACTTACTGGTGGTATATCCTTACTTTAATTCAAGCACAGGTACACTGGAACCTTGTTTCTCTTACACAGTTGGATTTGGAAGACCTGTTCTGCCATTTATATCTAAGAGCTTGTTCCTATTATTTTCCTGGAGTATTTGATTCACTCTACTGTGTTTGTTTGGTTAAGAAGAATAACTAATTTGCAATGGTGATCAATATTTTGCCCAGTTCAGCAAACATCTTTGATGAGTTGGAGTCCCCTGTCGAGGAGAGAAGTTGCCAGTTAAACTGTTAATGGAAAGCAGTGTATTAGCATAGACAGCATCCTGAAAATGCACAGGTACCATCTACTAATTAGCTGACCATTGTTGCCTCTTAACCAGTTTGGTGACAGTATATCCTAGGGGAGTTTGTTGTTTTCCTCCATTGATAATCAAAGATTAGACATGACTACAGTTGAGAGTAAAGCTGTTAAGCCGGAAGTAGACCAATTAGTGTAAGTGATGGTAAAGGTGTTAGAGAAGATAAAAGTATACTGTAGTTGTAAAGGTAATGTCAGTTTAGAATTGCTTCTACACTATAAATTATCTCCCTTTTCTGTGGTGGAGATAATACAAGGGTGAGGCATGTAATCACACTGGCATGTTTAAGATGAATGTCCTTTGTTGTTGTCTTCAGCCCTCCATATTTTTGCTCTATTTCTTCCATAATATTTTAGTTATAAATATGTGTAATTAATATATTGTTGATGTGTTTCATTCAGTAAGTTTCTGTCAAATATAATTTTAAAGTATAGTTGCATTTAAACATTGAGCTTAAGCAAATTAGATGTTTTCTGTGTTTTCATGAATTCATTTACATGTATTCATATAGTCCACTTTTAAAAGTTTACTGTTTTCTGCCATGTGTTTTTTACATTCAGAGGCACATTTTCTTCTTATTGAAACTGTTTCAAGATTTTGTGATGTAGGGTGGTGGAAAAATGATTCATTTGACAGTATTGTATTCTACAGTCAGGGTTATTGGAGTACATCATATTTCATTAAGGGAGAAAAGCTTGAGAAAAGAGTCTGTAAACCAGATAAAAGTAACAGTGTCTGTTAACTTCATTATCTTATCACCATCACCTTGGGAGTTACTTAGTGGTGCCTCATCAAGATAGGACCAGTCTACTTATTGTCTACTGGTTTAGAATTCTCTTAACCAATATCTAAGAAATCACAACTTGCTAGTTTAAATTATAAGGTATTTTTTGGATCTAAGCCAAATTCGAAGATGGATTTTATAGCATTCAGTGTAATTTTTAAAAAATTTACATTTATTTATTTATTTATTTATTTTTGGCTGTGTTGGGTCTTCATTGCTACGCGCAGGCTTTCTCTAGCTGCAGCGAGCAGGGGCTACTCTTCGTTGTGGTTTGCAGGCTTCTCATTGCGGTGGCTTCTCTTTGTTGCGTAGCATGAGCTTTGGGCTCATGGGCTTCAGTATTTGTGGCTTGCGGGCTCTAGAGCGCAGGCTCAGTAGTTGTGGCGCATGGGCTTAGTTGTTCCGCGGGATGTGGGATCTTCCCGGACCAGGGCTCGAACCCGTGTCCCCTGCATTGGCAGGTGGATTCTTAACCACTGTGCCACCAGGGAAGTCCCCTGTGTAATTTTTAAACATCTGTTCCTTGAATAAATAATTCTTTAAAAGGCAAAAATAATGTAATGGAATTCATACACTGCTGTGGGTGTGTTAAATGGTGTGATTTTTCTGAAGGGCAATTTAGGAATATGTATCAAGAGCCTTGAAGCGTTACCTTTGACCTAGTAATTCCATTTTGAGGATCTTAAAGATTTAACCAAAGATACTCATTGTAGTATTATATCTAATGATGAAAATTTGGTAAATCATAATGTCAAACAAAATACAGTTATGATATATCCATATAGAAGGATGTTACTTAGCCATTATAAACTTTATTACTTAAGAGTATTTAATAGCAAGGGAAAATCATGATATAAAAGTGAAAAAGGTATGAAGAACTCTAAGAAGTTGAGCTCTGTCAAACAAAAGCTAGCAGTTAAAAGCATGAGGCAGGGGTCTTCCCTGGTGGTGCAGTGGTTAAGAATCCACCTGCCAACGCAGGGGACACGGGTTCGAGCCCTGGTCTGGGAAGATCCCACATGCCGCGGAGCAACTAAGCCCGTGTGCCACAACTACTGAGCCTGCGCTCTAGAGCCCACGAGCCACAACTGCGGAGCCCGCGTGCCACAACTACTGAAGCCTGCGCACCTAGAGCCCGTGCTCTACAACAAGAGAAGCCACCGCAATGAGAAGCCTGCGCACTGCAACGAAGAGTAGCCCGTGCTCGCCGCAACTAGACAAGGCCCACGCACAGCAACGAAGACCCAATGCAACGAAAATAAATAAATAAATAAATAAAATAAATTAAAAAGCATGAGTCAGCCCTGTATATAAAAGATCTGGAAAGATCATCAAGCCACATAAGATGCAGAAAAGCAAGGTATAGAATAATACACACACATGCACAGAAAAATAAGATGTTTATGAAAATACACTAAATGAACCATATTTATTTATTTATTTTTTGGCGGTACGCGGGCCTCTCACTTTTGTGGCCTCTCCCGTTGCAGAGCGCAGGCTCCGGACATGCAGGCTCAGCAGCCGTGGCTCACGGGCCTAGCCGCTCCGTGGCATGTGGGATCTTCCCGGACCGGGGCACGAACCCACGTCCCCTGCATCGGCAGGGGGACTCTCAACCACTGCGCCACCAGGAGAGCCCATAAATGAACCATATTTATATTTGTATATAAGCATGTACAGGCATAAAGAAAAGTCTTTTTAGTAAAACTGTTAATAATGACTGGAACTGGAGATAAGAAAAGGCTTACTTTGACTCCTTACTTGACTTTTAACAATGAGAGTGTATCCAGATATTAACTTGTAATTTAACGTAGTAATAAAAAAAACCCTGCAACTTTTCTATTTTATAAAAAAAAAATTCACTAAGATATAAGCAGTGGTTATCTCTGGATGGTAGGAGTTCAGATGGTTCTTAATATTCTTTGTATTTTTTGGTACTTCCCAGAATTTTGGCAATGAACAGGTATTATTATTATTATTTTTTGCGGTACGTGGGCCTCTCACTGTTGTGGCCTCTCCCGTTGCGGAGCACAGGCTCCGGACCTGCAGGCTCAGCGGCCATGGCTCACGGGCCCAGCCGCTCCGCGGCATGTGGGATCTTCCCAGACCGGGGCACGAACCCGTGTCCCCTGCATCGGCAGGCGGACTCTCAACTACTGCGCAACCAGGGAAGCCCCCAGGTATCATTTTTATTTTATTTTATTTTATTTTATCATTTTTATTATCTGAAAAAGCAGTAAGATTTTTTACAAATCACAGGTAATAGCGTGGTCTGGAGTAAGGATTGCTGTTATTCATATCCTGGCTGTTGAATTCTGGAGCCTTGTGATCTTGGGGCTGGGGAAGGGGGAGCTGCTTTACTTTTCTCACAGGATTTTTTTGAAGATTAAATTAGGTATGACATATGTAGGTTAATTTTTATAGTGACTGGCATGCATTTGGTGCTTAATGAACCTTAATTTCCTTCCTTCTTGTTTTTTCTCATTAATGACATAATAAACTCTTCAAAAGAGATGGAAAATACCATAAAGCTATTAACAAAAACACAAATGTATTCAATAATTAGACAGTTGAAGAGCTTACAGTGTGATAGTTTCAGAAATAATCCTGCTACAGTATACAAAGTGAGAATATTCCCTAGAGCAAAACAAAGACCTATGGTATTTCACTTCTGATGATAGGAAGAGGCGGTTATCAGTCCTCACCGTTCTGTATGAACCAGTTGTTAGTCAGCAGTAACATTGTTGTCTAAGTACAGTTTAAAAAATTCTCCACAGGTTCAAGCTGAATAGTTTTTTTTAAAGCTTTGTTATAGATAAATTGCTGTTTTTATTCATCATAGCTGTCAATATTAAATAAAATTAGGATTTCAGGATAAGTGTTGTATTAGTAAATTAACATGTAAAATGAGATACCTTAATTTCAGAGGCTATATTTCAGTGACATAAGATAATTAGGGAAAATAGACATCAACATAAAATTCTCAAAGCAGTTAACGATTGTATTCTTCTTACACATTTGTTAGACATACAATAGAAAATACAGACATCTGCTTTTCCCTGTTTTGCAGAGGAGGTATCACAAGCTTAAAGAGGAAGACTGATTGATATCAGCTGGTGAGGTGGCAAAGTAGGGTCTCGTCCTAAATACATTGGACTTGAGAAGCACCAACATGGCTGTCTCTGGTATTGCTGCGTCTGATGTTTTCATACAAGGAAGCAATTTTTAAAAACACTAATTCAAAAAGATACATGCACCCCAGTGTTCACAGCAGCATTATGTATAATAGTCAAGGTACCGAAGCAACCCAAGTGTCCATCAACAGACGATGAATGGATAAAGAAGCAGTGATGTATATACAATGGAATACTACTCAGCCATAAAAAAGAATAAAATTCTGCCATTTGCAGCAACCCAGATGGACCTAGAGAGTATTATGCTTAGTGAAATAAGTCAGACAGAAAGACAGGTACTGTATGTTATCACTTATGTGTAGAATCTAAAAAATAAAACAAGTGAATGTATGTAACAAAACAGACTCACAGGTATAGAAGACAAATTAGTGGTTACCGGTGGGGAGAGGGAAAAGGGGAGGGGCAAGATAGGGGTATGGGATTAAGAGGTACAAACTACTGTGTATAAAATAGATGAGCAGCAAGGATAGATTGTACAGCACAGGGAAATATAGCCATTATTTTATAATAACTAGGTGGGATATAATCTATAAAAATACTGAATCATGATGCTGTACACCTGAAACTAATATAATACTATAAATCAATTATACTTCAATACAAAAAAAGGAAACAGTTTCTTTAAAGGGCTGAGAGGTTTGGATAGGTATCAAGTGTTCCTGTTAGTTCATTTGTTTCCTTATTTAGTCATATTTCTCAGAGGAATACATTTGATATCATGTATAGCTGGCTATGTTTCTTCTTATAGTCTTTCTCTTGAATCGCAACCCTTCAAGAATGTCACATAGTGCAAAACAGTTTGAGATGGATTTTCGTGTGGTAGAAAATGAGTGTGCTTTGGGAAACCACTCTGCTCATGTGACTCTGAGTCAGCAGCAGGGTCTCAGCTGGGAGCCTGCACTTATGGTTTGGCATGAGCACCTCCTTTCTTATCTACTAGTAATAAAAATTTCAATATTAGTGCCAATTCAGTGCTTTTTATAAATGTATGAAATCCTTTAGAATAGAGCCCTCTGAGTTCATTTCCACTCTGATATACATATTTTCCTTTATTCTATAGGATCTTTTTTCTAAAAGCTAAAAAAATATGTTGGAATATATTGTTCTTTCATACCCGTATCCAATTTTTTACCTTGTAGATTGGTCAGTGGTCAGTGTTGTGTTTTTTTTTTTGTCTCAGTAGTGTCTTTATATTTTTAACCTTGCAGTTGTTTGACTCATTATAGGTTTTCTAGGAAATTTTTTGTTGTTTTTAATGAATTTCAGAATGGTTCTCTTTTGACTTTGTCCCTTATCTTAATGGCATCCTGTTATTTTCCTTATCTAATTTAGTGTATTATTGTCATCCTTGCACTACAGCATTTGTTGTAAGAGGTAATCTGAGCGGCATTGTGTTACCCTATTCTCTTGGTTGGCTAAATGACTGTGAGAGAGGCAGTGGACTCCAGGCTCCAGGAGGGCAGAGATCATGTCAGCTTTACTCACTGTACACTGTGTCTTGCACAGGTGGTACGTAGTAGGCACACAGTACAGAAGTATACACGAGGGTGTGTCTAAGCACAGATAGAGCAGAAGGAACCTTGGGGTCATAGGTCACTACAGCCTGAGTCATCAGCGTATTGTTTGGGGTGTGGAGCACAATCAAAGGAGGAGAGGGAAGATTCAGCCAGGATTTTAGAAGTATGTGGAGAAACGAGTAATAGTGATAACAGTATTATTATTATTATTTTTTAGCATTTTAACCTTTTTTTCTTAATTTTAAAATTTTATTTTATTTATTTTTTTATACAGCAGGTTCTTATTAGTCATCAGTTTTGTACACATCTCAGTGTATACATGTCAATCCCAATCTCCCAATTCATCCCACCCCCACCCCCACCCCCCGCCGCTTTCCCCGCTTGGTGTCCATACGTTTGTTCTTTACATCTGTGTCTCTACTTCTGCCCTGCAAACCGGTTCATCTGCACCATTTTTCTACGTTCCACATACATGCGTAAATATATGATATTTGTTTTTCTCTTTCTGACTTACTTCACTCTGTATGACAGTCTCTAGATCCATCCACGTCTCTACAAATGACCCAATTTCATTCCTTTTTATGGCTGAGTAATATTCCATTGTATATATGTACCACATCTTCTTTAT